>NW_007731648.1:4979-23977 GCF_000696425.1 Galeopterus variegatus
TTCACAGGTTCCAGGGATTAGGATGTGAACATATTTGGGAATGGGGGGCATTATTCTGCCCACCACAGGAATATTCATATTCTTAAATGAAATACAGTACAATATGTTTTTATTAAGTAAACATAAATTTGTAAAGCATTCAATTTTAGCTTTCTAGGGCAATCAGTAGAATCCTTACAGTTTCAAAAATAGATTATATCGTAACATTACATATGCTCTGTAACTCAATCGTTCCACTTCTAGGTATATACCCAACACATTAAATATGTTATATTCAGCAAAATCATGTACTCAAATGTTTAGAGCAGCACTATTCATAATAGCCCCAAACTAGAAACTATCTAAATTCCCACCAACAATTAAATGAATAAATAAATTGTGGTGTATTCACACAAGAGAACATTATATAGCAATAAAAATTGAAACCTACACACAACAATATGAATGAATCTCAAAAACATAATGTTGAGCAAAATAATCCAAATACACACAAAATACATAGTTCAAATATGGGCAAATTAGTCAGAAGGGTGTTAACCCTAAGTAGGAGGTAGCGACTAAAAGAGGACATGACAGGCGCTTCTGAGGTTCTGGTAATATCCTATTTCTTTTATTGGATGAAGATTACCAAATGTATTCACTTAGGAAAATTTATAGAGCTGTACACTTATGATTTATTCATTATTCTGTAGTTGCTTTTTATTTCAATAAAGAGTTTAGAAAATTTAAAAAGTAATGCTCTCATTTTTAAAAATATAAATAAATACAAAGAGAAACTTTTCTCAGCTTGTAAATATTAATGACAAAAGTTATTGCTAAGACTTTTTTAAATGCTATTTTTATATGTTCAACTTATATGCATTATACCAGGAGAAATAAGAGAATTAGCTACTGCAGTTTAATACTTCTTACAAATAAGGTTACAATTGAAATACTGTCTTAAATATTGCACTTATGGAAATTCTAAGAACTTTTTAAATATTAGCAAGTAAAATTGGAAAGCAAGTTCTCTTGTTGTAATCCAAACAGTAACAATTGTAATATTAGTATTTGCACAGTAGAACAGAATAAACACTTTTACACAACAATGTCCAAAAGGACTTGATTGAGTTTGGTTGTTCATTTAGCAAATGGTTATTGACTTTTTATTATAATCTACCAGGTACTGTTCTAGGCACTGGGGATAAACTAAACAACAGAAGAGATGAGTCTTTGTCCTCAAAAAATTTATAGTATTGCGGGTGAGACCAAAAAGTAAATGAACATGTGATAATAAGGAAGCCTTCCTGTCAAGCTATAAAAATATATGCCTGAATCTTAAGTGCATATTCTAAGTACAAGACGCCAGTCTGAAAAGACTCCATACTGTTTGGTTCCATTTATATGACATTCTGGAAAAGGCACAATTACAGAGATGGTAAATATATCAGTGGTTGCCAGGGATTCAGGGGAGAAGTTTCCATAGGTGAAGCATAGGGGACTTTTTAGTGTGGTGACCCTATTGTGTATGATACTATAATGGGAGGTACATGCATTTGTCAAAATCCATAGAACCTTACACACAGATTTTGACAAATTCGATACATTTGTCAAAATCCATAGAACTTTACAGGACAAAGAGTGTAAAGAATTTATTTAAAGTTTTTAAAAAATAGGGGGTCGGGAGAACCTGGACAGAATGCAGAATAAGGCAAAAAGAAACTGTGATATAAATGTGTGAAACAACCTCACTGACATGATGGGGGGGGGAGGTGAGGGGTGGTAAAGGCCCTGACCTCAGTCACTCCGGTAATGAGTGGAGTCTGTGAGACTGAAGTCAAAGGGACTACTAACTGGACTCTAATCGATAAAGTTCTTCCTCACAGGGGTACAGGTGAACAATTCTGAAACCACTACATATGTACACTGGAATTGAACATTTAAGTTACTGAATGGGACCCAGAAGTCCCACTCACTGCTGGAGTGGGGATTTACAGATAAGCAAGGGAAGGAGGCCGGAATGAGCCACGCAGTAGTGGATTAGAGTTGGAGCTATCAGTGTGAACGCAGACTCAGCTTCATATGGCTACAGCTGGCTACATATAGATATATTTATAGGTATGTATATGCACAAGGGTTCATATATACACGTACATTTCCTTGCTCTCTCAGCTGAGAAGACTTATAGGCAACAACTCCCCTGTAGTAACAAGCACACCTGTTGCCCAGATCCTGGTTTCTAATACCATTCCTCAAAAAAAGGAACCAGGGCTCCTTCGAGAAATGGCTGATTCTAAGATTGGGTCAGAATATATTAAGAGAAAAAAAGAAAAAAAAGCAGCAAGGATGGGATATGTCAAAGGGACTCAGAGGCCAACTGTAAGAGATCCCAATGGTCAAAGCCAGAACAATTCAAGCAACAGAATAAATAAAGTAGTATTGAGCTATAACCCAAAGTATAAAACACATATCCATGAGTCCACATTAATATAAACAGATGATTGAATAAATAAACACATAGGGGGGAACAGATAAATCTCCCATGTAGACAGATTCCAAATAATTTATGAAGATACTTAATTCCAAAGAATTCGTGTAGCACACCTCTTCACTCTTTAATTATAGTTTGGGCATAGTGACTTCTTTCCAAAGAGAACAGTTAGGAAAGGGGAGAAAAAGAGTTAACTTCGCAGTATAGAAATCTGACAAATACTGTTTCAGCAAGGTGGTCAAGGTCAACATCAACAGTGGTAAGTCATGTTTGTACCCACGGTATGATATGATTGCAATGGCACTTCACCTCTGTGATCTTCCTCCCCAGAACCCATAACTCTGGTTTAATCATGAGGAAAACATCAGGCAATCCCAATTAAGGGGCATTCTACAAAATATCTGACCATTATTCCTCATAACTGTCAATGTTATCAAAAACAAAGTTTGCAGCCAGGAGGATCCTAAGGAGACATACCTACTAAATATGATGTGCTATCATGGATTGGATCTTAGAACAGAAAAAAGACATCAGGTAAAGAATAAAGAAATCTGAATAACATATGGATTTTAGTTAATAATAATGTGTCAATATTGTTTCATTAATTGTGGCAAATGTAGCAGACTAATTTAAGATTAAAACTAAGTGTGGGGCCGGCCCGGTGGCGCACTCGGTAGAGTGCGGCGCTTGCGAGTACGGCAGCGCTCCCGCTGAGGGTTCGGATCCCATATAGAGACCGGTCCGCTCACTGGTTGAGCGCGGTGCGGGCGCGGCACCGAGGGTTGCGATCCCGTTACCGGTCACGAAAAAAGACAAAAAGGAAAAAAAAAAAAACTAAGTGTGGAGTATATGGGAACTCTGTACTATCTTTGCAATTTTTCTGTAAATCTAAACCTATCTAAAATAAAAATTTTACTTAAAAGAACTGAAAGCAGGACAATTGGTCACCTTGTATATGTAAGCTTTCTTACAGGTTTTCCCCCTGAATCTCTTTGGGCAGCTCCTTAAACATGGTAGGGGCTATTTTAAATAAGCATTCATTGAGTTGAATTAAATTTGTAGGCTGAACAACAATAAAAAAGTAAATGAATTAGAATGTAGTGAAATTTTAAGGAAAAACAAAAGTATAGAGGAAGAACTATACCAGAAAAACCTGTAACTAAAGACACTGCCTGCACATCTTTAAAAATCCTAATAACTAAAGACACTCCATGCACATCTTTAAAAATTCTACTCCAGCTTAATTTATTCTGCCACATTGGTCTTACCCAATCATCTATTTCCACACAAACTAATAGTAGCCTGAATTATGAAGAAAGTTTCCATATTCAGACTTTTATTTTTTTGGTATGTAAGCACTGAAAAAAGTTGCAAGTATTTTAAATGTTTGAAGTTACAGTAAAATTATTAACAAAACAGGGTGTAGGTAAAAATATGCTCGATTAGTGGATTTTAGTGCTTTTCCAATGAGGATATATACATGGAAACTGTTTATATGTCCGTTGCTTATGGAATTCCCAAAATGGAATATTAGGGCAGAAACCATTCACAAGAAAGTTTTAGAGAAAAGAAAAAAAGAAATGAAAGTAAGGAAATGACTACATTGATATTTAAGACCTGGGTGTGGTTATGCACATTTTATGTAAAGAGTGAAGAAGATATACTCTTAGATAATCATTCCTGTCAATCAAAGTGATGCCCAATATTTAAAAATTGTATATTGTATCTTTTAAGATGTATATTGTATACATATATTGTATCTTTTAAGATGTTCCCCCCCACCCCGGCCGTCACACACAAACCTTTTCTTTGGTTAGTAAAAATTAGTTGTATATTAGTAATGGCTGTCAGAAGTTGAGGTTGATAAACTGGAGGAACTCATCCCTAGCCAACCATGTGTTCCCCACTCTGATCCAGAGGAAGGTCTAGAATTCTATTTTTTTTTTTTTTAAAGATGGCCAGTAAGGGGATCTTAACCCTTGACTTGGTGTTGTCAGCACCACGCTCAGCCAGTGAGCAAACCGGCCATCCCTATATGGGATCCGAACCCGGGGCCTTGGTGTTATCAGCACCGCACTCTACTGAGTGAGCCATGGGCCGGCCCAAAGGTCTAGAATTCTAAATCACAAAATCCTAAAGTCCTATGAAACTTGACGTTGGTCCAGACCAGCATAGATATCCAAAAACTGCCATGGGTAGAAATGGGCGGCCTTCCAAGGAAGAGAAGATCCTTGTCATCCCGGTGGGTTTCAGTCATCATCCCATGGAAATTTGTCTTCATTGGTGTGAGGGCCCATCCACAGCTGGAGGATCCTGAAATTACCATTGAGAATTGGGATGAGGGAAACTGAAATCCCGGCCAAAGTGAGAAAATAAGAATTGTGGTGCACAGTGAGGCTCCTGGACCAGAAGAGATCTGAATGAAAGAAAATCAGCAATAAGGCAGAGGGTTATTGAAATTTGCCTCATAAAGTAGTCATTATATAGAGAGGCTTTGGGTCACTGCTTTGACTGGTGCTCAGGAAGATAAAGTATATAGTGGTAATCATAATATTAAAAATGAAGACACATGATAGTAGCTAATATTTATTGACCAATTACATAATAATAATAATCACTTATTCATTGTTTTCTATTTGCCAGGCACTGTTATAAGTGCTTTACTTGTTTTCCTTTATTTAATACCCACAATCTATACATCACTCCTATATTGCAAATGAGGAAACTGAGATACAAAGAAGTTTAATCGACTTGCCTAAAATCAAATGGACAACAATTAGCAGAGGTAGAATTCAAACTCAGGAACGTTTGCTCCAAAGTCTGCGTTTAACTATACTGCTAATGTGTTACCTCATTTCATCTTCATAGCAACCCTCTAAGTTAGGTGTTATCATTAATCACATTTTCTAAATGAGGAAATTGAAACTTAGAAAGGTAAGTAATTTTCTCAAAATCAAACGGCAGGAGGGCTGGCCTGTTAGCTCAGCTGGTTAGAGTGCAGCCTAACACCCAGGTCCCAGAGGTTTGGATCCCCAGCCACTCCCTGCCTCCCAAAAAATAAAAGATCACACTGCAGAATGTATGATAATGGACACAAAGAAAAGCCTTTTTGATGATGTGTTAGTCCATTTCTGTTCCTTGTAACAGAATACCTGAAACTGGGTAATTTATAAAGAAATTCAATTTATCTCCTACAGTTTCAGAGTCTGGGAAGTCCAAAGTCCAGGGAACACATCTGGTGAGAGCCTTCTTGGTGGTGACTCTCTACAGCAACTCAGGGTGTCACATGGCAAGAATGGCCTGAACAAGAAAGAGCTAACCTTCTCACTTGTCACCCTCAGAAAGCCACAGAACCGTGACCATTACTCTATGAAAGGATCAATCCGTTCACGAGGGCATCATTCTCATGATTCGATCACCTCTCAAAGGCCCCACCTTTTATATGCCATGATCGGATTTCCCACCCTCTCAATACTGTTACGTTGGGAGTCAAGTTTCCAATCATGAACTTAGGGATGACACATTTAACCCACTGCTGATGTCAAAGTCCATACTTTCAACTATTACTGTGTGGCACCTCCCCTGGAACATTTGACTCATACTAATTTCAGGTACTAAGAAAGGAGTACCTTCGTAAATATCGGTATATTTGTATACCAACGTACTGACAAGACCCGTTCTCATTAGCCCCAGATAACGGGCAAGGAATAAATAGAGCCTGCAGATGCCATCATCGTGGGCTCTGAACAAAGCTAGGACAGGCAGGATGAGTATCCTTAGATGAAAATTCTCAATGTCGAATTTCAGTTTATCAATCCTACATTTTATATTCTTTTTTGACCCAATTCTCCCATCTGAAAAATTTTTTGAATTTTGACTCCGTTTTCTGTTCTATTAAGCTACACCTTCCAGGTTTTGATCTTCCAAACCTTTGATTTTACCAGTGTTTGGGGGCTTTCATTCTGAAATAATGAAAGAAACAACCAAAGAAAAAAATTCCTAAAGATTGTATTTTCTTTGAAAATTTTACAAAAGTATTCTCAGTCCCTCTAAGTTAATGTGGAAGCAGCACTCCTTTTTAAATTTCTCTCCCTCAACTTCTCCCCCCACCCTTTCTCATGAGCTTCTGTTTTCTTCCCATCCCCCACGCTTCATTTTGCCATTTCCTCTTATTACACCCCCATTCCCTGAAGCCAAATCCAATGAGTCACGCAAATATATTTCTGGCATTACTTCTGACTAATAACATTTCCTTGAGGAGGCAACTTCCTCTTTTATTTTGTTTTGGTTTCTCCCTCTTAAAGATGGCCACAATAACACATGATATCCTAAATATCTCATGCAATAATAAGAAAAACAGAGCCACTGCATCAATTAAAAAGTGTTTTCCTCATAGATTTAAAGTTCATCAGGTGAGGCACTCAGGAGCTTCTTGGCTGCCTCTGGGGTCTATAATATTCCATTTTTAGTTAGGCTTGGAGAACAGTCATCCTGTTTGATGAATGGTATCAGAACAAGGCTCCATTCAATTCAGGCCAAATTTCTGCTATTTTTTTTCCATATAAAAATGTGGTGAATTGCCCCAATTTAATTAAGTTTATTTAATTAAAATCCCTTACCCAATTGCACTTGAATCATTGCTTCATTTTCTAAGCCTCTTTAAAAATAAAATTACTTGTCAATGGATTTAAGTTTTGAGTAGGGCATTGGAGCAGTGAGAAAACAAAACAAAACCCATTTGCATGAATTTGTTAAGGTTTGTGTATATCCAGGAGACATCCTAAATTTGAGTCCTTGATATAATCTTACTCTCTCTCCTCAATGTAAAGCATATACTGCATAAAATTCTTCACTCCCCTTCTGTATGGCCCCTGGTAAGCAGACTAAAATAGGAATCAGAGAACTTTGATCCTGATTTTTTTTTTTGCCAGTTTCCTCATCAACCAAACAGCCTATTTTCAGTTTCAGCTACCACTTGTTGAGCCTACTAAGTGCCAGACACAGCTAATCATTTAGAACACACACAAGCAAGATTAGGAACCTCCATAATAAGGTGTCAATCTATACTGCAATGTTCCTTCTTGGCACTTACCAAACTAGGTGGGCCATGGGCATCATGAGGGCTGGGTTTGTGTGCACAGTGCTCATTTTTGTAACCCCAGTGCCTAACCGAGGGCCAGACACAATAGTAGACACACAGTAAATATGACTTGAATAAGTGAGTTAAGAAAAACAACAAACAAAAAAACTAAAGCACAGAGGTTAAGGCTGTCCAAGGCTATACCGTTAAGTGGCAGAGCTGTGACTAGATCTCAGGTCTTCAACTCCAAGAGGAATTCTTTTTCTCAAGTTATTTCCACTTATATTCATCACTTGCTTTTCAGAGCTCAGTTGAGAGACTCTGAGAAAGAATGTGAAGGCAAAAAATGAAGTCCAGGGGTTTAAAAAAAGTGAAGTGGGTATTCTATTTTGTCTGATAGCCCCAATTCCAGGTCACAATCAAATCATTTGTAGACTTTTAAAGAGGAACACTAACTTCTGCAGAGAAAGACCACTGGACTTGCACCGTCTGTGTACTAAAGAACAAGGTGGAATTAGTCAGGTTCCCTACTGTACACTGCAAAATGCCGAAAGTATTTCATAAGTCATTTGCCTCTTTTTTACCGTGGTGTCCTAATTACAGGAGGTGCTAGGTTACTGACTTGCTATGCACATTTTTAAACATGAAAATCTAAGTGTTTAAACTGTAAATATTGGCAGACTTTTAATTTGTTTTTCATTTTTAAAGCATTCCACAGAAATACATTTACAACATCCTTTCTTCAGAAGAAAAATCTTCATAATGAGAAAAAATTTTCACGTTAAAGTTGCAATATGTGATATACAATAAAGTCTGACATTTTTTTAGCATAAAATCCTTCAAAGTCATTCTGGAATAAACATCATTAAAATTTCCTGCAATTGTGAATCAGGGATAACCACAAGAGTAAAACATAGGAAAAGCCTGCTACTTTTCTAGGTTAAGATTTGAAGTACTCTCATTCACAGTAATAGTTGCCCAAATACGGGGTCATTTTTCAAGAAATTTATGTTTCTTGGACTTTCTGCTCCAGCTGGCATGTTGATTTCACAGCACTCCATTCCAAATCTCAGTCCCAGCTCATCACCAACTTTATCCTGCAGTGGTCACCAAGGATGTTGGTGGAGGGTTGTAAGAAGGTGGAGGCGGGAGGAGGAAGAGGGGTGAAATCCATCTTAACTTTGAAGAGCCCGGTGTTGTTATCCTGCAGTGGTCACCAAGGATGTTGGTGGAGGGTTGTAAGGAGGTGGAGGCGGGAGGAGGAAGAGGGGTGAAATCCATCTTAACTTTGAAGAGCCCGGTGTTGACCTGCATGTTTTAGGACGATACAGTCATTTAGACATGCTGATGGACTACAGAGCCTCCCTGCTTCTGGTTTTTTTCCACACAGAGAAGACAGCCTGTTTTTGCAATAACCTTTCTCGCTTCTGCCCACACTGGTGGCTCCATTCCATGGCTTTAAATCATTGTCTTCATGAGGTTTAAGTAAACCTCCTTCCGAGCTCTTCAAATTCAGTGGCATATTGTAAATCACATGCTGGCTTTTTCAATTGCCTGGGCATTATTTTGAAGATCTTTGACTATTTTTTAAAAAGCAGCAGATTTGTGGCCAAAGCTTGGCTGTATTTCTTACATCATTTGCCAGATTTTAGAATTTAATTGTAGAATTTCCATTAATCTCAGTTGTAGCTTAATGGATGTGCTCGCTTATGTTCACTAAATAATCATTTCATTTCACTAATTATATTATCCTCCAGACACTTCTTGGGGACTTACAATGCCTCAAGATGACTCCTAATCAGGGTCAAACTTTTTATGTGGTCTTTTAAAGCCTAGCATCATGAAATGAAATGGTAGTCAAGTTTACTTCCCACTCTTGCAAAATACTTTCACTCCTTCCCAGGCCACTGTCCTCCTCAGCATGGCGTGCCACGCCTGCTTTTGTGCTTTTCTCATACAGTTTCTACAGCTTCCTAGTGTGCCCTGTCCACCCTCGAGACCAATTTAAGTGCCACTCCTGAGACTCCTGTCAGATTCCAACCCAGATTTCCCTTTCTTCCTGTCCTTCTCTTTATCGTACACGTACACTATGGCCATTAATTGTGTTTCCGCTTGGGCATCAGACAGACCCAGGTTGCTGATTCTGTTACATCACTGATGTGACCTCGTTCACATTATTTTACATCTCTTACCTCACGTGGCATCTCATCTATAAGATGAGAACAGTAATAGATTGTTATGAGGATTACGTGTGTAACACGAGCACAATGCCTAGCTCATATTACCTGCTACATGTGTTGTTTCCATTACTTTTTACTCCATAATTTAATTGTTTTATGTGGCCAAGTCCTGATACTTCAATAAAACTCCCCGAAAGAAGAATATTATATACATTTCTTTTGTAACCTATAAAAAGCGTGTTCTATATTAAGGCACATAGGACCTGCGGAAAAAAATAATAAACTGGGATATAAATTGATCTGCTTCCTGCAAACAGATGAGTGAATTGTGGTCAAAGCCTGTGGACACTGGGCTATCAGCTCTTAGAGGGGGCAGAGGTCCCTCATGCTGATTCCTGGTCCTAGTGTGGGTTAGTCAAGACTCTGGAGCCACAGTGCCTGCCTGGCTCTGCCCCTGACTCGCTGTGTGCCCTTGGGCAAAGTCTCTGTGCTTCATTTTCTCTTCTGTGAAATAAGGATAATAATGATTCCTATCTTATAGATGGCTGTATTAAATGAGTTTATATATATATGGTGGTACATAATGCAATATAAGGTTTAATAGTAATAGCAGCAAACACTTAATATTGGGTAAAAAGAGGCAGCTATTGCTATTTAAGAAGCAATGTAACATAGCAGAAAGAGAATAGAGTTTGGGTTCAGATAGACCTGCATTCTGGAAGGTCTTATTTCTTTCTTTCTTTTTTTTTTTAAAAGATGACCGGTAAGGGGATCTTAACCCTTGACTTGGTGTTGTCAGCACCACGCTCAGCCAGTGAGCTAACCAGCCATCCCTATATGGGATCCGAACCCGTGGCCTTGGTGTTATCAGCACCGCACTCTCCCGAGTGAGCCACGGGCCGGCCCATGGAAGATCTTATTTCTTATAAACTAACATCTCCCAGTCTCAATTTCGTAATACACAAGATAAAGCTAAACCTCATAAATTTTGGGGAGGATTATTTTTAGATAAGCTACTAAGTGTAAAGCACTTAGCACAGTGACTAGTACAAAGAAGGTTCTCAAAAATTGAACTAATATTAATATTATAATTATTGTTGTATTTTACTTAATCTATTATAAAAATGGACCACTATTTTATTATGCACCAAGAAAAAAACACTGCCAACTAAATAATGCTGGACTGTCATAATAAGATATATTACATTTTCAGATAAAGATGTGGAAACGATGTCTTAAAATATATAAAATATACTAGTTTTGCTAAGGGAGGGATTGCAAAATAGCTAATCTTCCATGAAGTCTCCATGGTTTAGGAGGTGGAGACATTGTCAAGACATGTGTGAAGGGCAGTCTCTTGGCTCATCAGGGGTTTCAGGGCCTGAATTCTTACATTCTTAGTGTGTGAGGGGACATTATTTTCATTGTCATAAGCACCACAAAAAAGCTGTTGGGAACTCATGACTTTGCATAGTTTCTTCTTTGTCCCCCAAATATCTGGCCATAAGAGTTTCAACTAAACACAATTAAACTAAACCGTCTATGAAATATTTTTTAATATTGCTTTTTCTCAGGCATCACCTCTTTGAATTCAAAAGTAGACCACACTGAAATTGCAGGGGATTTCTTAGTTTTTGAGGTTTTTCTTTTTTAACTACAGTGGCACAAGATTTTCATGCAGCTTCCTCTAAGTGACCATGAGAAAGTCTCTCCTTTGTCTTTTTCTGCTTCTAAGACCCTAGAGAATAAATTGAGTTTTTGGGACATTGCCAGATGTGTGATAGGTCTACAAGGAAAACAATACGCAATCTTTTCTGTTTGGAAAGACTAAATTCAGAGACTACAGCCCTGACAGGTTAGACATAAAACTAGCCCTCTCTCCTCTCCTCCAGCCCCTCTTCTGATTAGCTTTCCTTTGAAGGTTGACTGAGATGAGTTAGAGTATCTTTTCTAATTCAGATCTAGTGGATGTGGGTGTGTTACAATTTACACACAGAACTACAAACTTTGCAACGTCAGATTCTAAATCATCACTATCACTGAGTTTAGTCTAGTGCCACTGGCTTCATCAGACACATATTTTTCTCTGTCGTAAGGGATTTGGGGCCAGCTTTTTTCAAAGTCTTAGAACACAACGGTTTCCCTTTCATTCCTACACATCCTTCATTAAATATTAATCTAAACAGCTTTTTAAAAATTGTACCTTATTTTATTGCCAAGACATGCTGCAACGTTCATTCCCACTCTTATTTCTAAACATATGGCATTCATCTTCCTGCCACTACAGGGAGGAAAGAGCTGATTATCAGAGATCGAGAAAGGGATCTCAGAACAGGAACGTGTGTGGTAGAAGAAGATCACTCTATGCATATTGCACAGCTTTTCTATTTATAGTTTCAACACTTACATGTTGCCCCCAGCTAACAAGACATGGCTGATACACACAGGGGAGTGCCGGCTAACTAGCTAAGTACTGGGAGAAATTTTTCTACTCACACAAGTCCCTTCCTAGTGCCATTTTGAAGTAGTGTGAGAAAGACCCTGTGTCACCAAAAAAAAAAATAAAAAAATAAAATAAAATAAAATAAAAAATTTCTCCCCTTAAGTAAATCTAGAGGGTGATTTTCTAGATGTAACGGTGCTACCACCTGAAATTCAAACAAAGTTTCTCAGCAAAGCTAATTTGACCAAACCAAATTAAGATAGATTACAATCAATTAACCAAAACACTCCTACAAAGTGCCTCTTGCCTTGATTCTAGTTTGTAAGACCCTTGAGAACAAGGACAATTTTACTCGTATTTGTATCTCCTGCTGTTTTAGAACATCACCTGGAAACTTGTAAATTGTCGCTAAATGTTTATTGAATTGTGTAGAGTCAATGTTCCAGCTCCCAGCCATCCTACAAATACCCATCATAAAAATATTTATATATACATTTTTACTTAACTCACATAGAAATAAAATAAATTTGTTGTAGACCAAAGAAAAAATACAGATAAACAAACAAAAATTTCAGCTATAATTCCACCAACCAAAGACAAGCACACTTAACATTTCAGCAAACAAATGCTTTTAGGACCTAGTCTGAATTCGGTGTTCAGAATTCCAAACTCAATGGACTTGTATAGAAGTCATACCATAATGTAATCAGCAATTTCAACAAAAATGCAATTGACTCACACTGTAAAACTTTTTAACTAGTAAAGGAAAAATCCTTTCCTAACTCAAGGTCATAAAGATTGGTGAAGGTGGGGTTCCCCAGGAAGCAGACCCTGAGATGAAGTCAGATGTGCAAAAATTTGGGGGGGGGGGAAATAACATCTAGAGAAGAAAAAAGGAGAATGTAAGACTAGGGGGGTTGGTTCAGACCAGAATGCTGATCTGCCAAAGTCTCTCCCAGCCCAACAGGAGACTCCAAAGCAAAGACTGCCCAGATACAAAGATGTTTCCATCCATGTTGGGTGAAAATAGCTTGATCATCAATTACCACCTTGCTTAGTCATTGGCTCAAAGCCTCCCAAGAGCAGCATGAACTTGAGCTAGAAGCTGAGGTGGATCCAGACAAAGCTAACAGCTGGAGCCTGACAGCTATCCACGCTCCGTGCAGCTGACCAGTGAAACCTTTTTTGAAAATGCATCTGGGTGGTGCCTCCTTTCTGGTCAGAGAGATATTTTCTTCTGTTTTCTCTCAAAAGAAAAATGCTTTGTCCATTGAGATCGTTAATCCATGAGGAATTTATTTTGAATATGCTGCATATGGCCTCTGTATTAATCCATTTCTGTTGCTTATAACAGAATATATGGATCTGGGTATTTTATAAAGAAAATGAAATTTATTGCTTACAGTTTCTGAAGCTAGGAAGTCCAATGTCCAGGGAACACATCTGGTGAGATCCTTGGTGGTGGCGACAGTGATGGCAGAGGATCACATTGCAAAAATGGTGGAGCGGAGGGAACAGAGAAAGAGACAGACTGTCCTCTCTCTTCTTTTAAAGCCACGCCCCTGACCACCATTTTTAATCCATTCACTACTGCAGGGTCCTACAGTACAATCACCTCTTCAAGACTCCACCTTTCAATTACCATGATAGGATTTCCCACCCTCTTAACAGTCACAGTGGGGGCTGTTCCTAATATATAAAACACGGGGGACACAATTCAAGCTTCAGGGTGTTTTGGGGGGACATAATCCAATTCACTACAGCCTCTAAATTGTTCCATCATTCAGTGAATAGTCCATCACTTCCCAAAGAATTGTAATGTGACCATTTAATGTGACATTGGATGTTTTATTGGATAATAGCTTTAAAAGACTGGAAGAATATTTCCTCAATTTTTGTGCTATTTACAATGTAAGGGCTATAGACATGATATACTTTAAAGATTTATCTGCATTATTAACATCTTCCTCTCATTTTCTTGAGCCTAGACCCTCAACACAATGATAAATTAAGCCCTGATTTGTAGTAGTGTTCAATTTCTGTGGTGTAAATACTCCTACCATGGCTGATTTCAAGCTACCAATGTGATGACACTCAAGGCAGAGTTAGGGATGCATAGCAGCACACTGTTATACAGTATTTCCTCCATACAGATACAATTGATATAAACAACCTCAAGAGCACAGATAATTGTAGTATATACAAGACCATTGTAAATTATAATAAAATAATTAGCAAGTGATGAATTTTAAGTATTTGTTATCTTTGTTTCAAAATAATTTACTTAATTTTAAGTTTAAATAGTTTAATTTTTAATAATGTTTGTGTTTTATAACCAGCTCACAAAATTAAAAAAAAAAAAAAACGAAACACAGAGTTCAGGATAGTGTTTACCTCTGGGGAGAGTTAACTAAGGCTTTAAATGTATCTGTAACATTTTATTTCTTTAAAGAAGATGATGATAAAAGAGAAGATGCTCAGATAATCTGAGCAGTAATCATAAAAGAAAGACAAATCAACATTATATGCCCCTGGCAGAAGTACACAAGATATCTATAAAATATTCTTGCTAAAAGAGAGAATTTATATGCACTTAAATGTCTAAATCCAACTCCCAATTTACTGAAAAACAGTGGACAACGAAGAACGTAAAATGGAGCTACTGGGATGTAATCAGCAAAATTTGGAGTGTGGGTTTCCTCAACAAATAAATTGCAGGAAAAAAAATAGAGTTAGAGATGAGGAATCTACAAATTAAGAGACTTCAAAGATCTATTATCCAATTGCAATGTATGAATATCACATTGGTTCTAATTCAAGCAAACATGAATTATGGTGGAAAACAGGAAAATTGGAATACTGAGTGGACACTCAAGGATATTAACGAATTACTATTATCTAAGTGTGAGTATATTTTTAAAATAATCCTTATCTCTTAGAAATTGATGTAAAAAATATGTGGATGAAGTGATATGATGCCTAGAACCTGCTTCCAAATAATCTAGGAGGTGGGAAAGTGGTAAGTGGGTAGGGGTATAGATAAAACAAGATTGTTGCTTCCTCTTTTATATGCTTGAAGGTTTTCAAGTTTTTTTTTTTTTTTTTTAAAGGAGAAAGAAAAATGGAAGCAAAAAAGAAAAATCTAGGTGGTTTAATATCTATCTTATCTAACTGGGTGTCACTTTATTTTCTGTATATTTAATGAGTTTAAAATATTATATAATTTAAATTTTTAAAAGATTTAAACTTTTATAAATATCTCCATAGTACCAAAAACATAAAATATACTCTGACTATATTTTAAATAGCCTGATCTGGCTTCAATACAGACAGATAAGTTATCAGCAGTGAAACTGGGGCTCCTCAAAGCCCGCTGTTCATACATTCCAGACACATTTGATTTATCCTCCTTCCAGATGCCCTTGGCCCCTCCTCAGACAGTAGACCACCACTATCTAGTGCCATGGACCAGAAATTAACCCTGCATGTCCCCTTAAACGAGAAAGCTTTAGTTCTGGCTACACACGGAGTAGTTTGTCACTTTCAGTTAAATTTTCCTTCCAATTATTTATTCTTTGCTCCCTGGTGAATGTCGAAGTAACAAGATTAGTTCATCAAAGACAGCGCTTGGCCCCTAAAGTGCAACGTGCCTTGTTCTTGTGTATGTGAAGAGGGTATTTTCATGTTCTGTTGTGTCTGCTGCAGTGTTTATGAATTCGGGTCTTTGGGTCGGCCACGATGGTCCACCATCAGAGATTTTTCTATAAAAGAGTCGCCTATTTCTGAGTTTATTCAGATATCCAGCTATGAGAACAAAAAATTAGAACATCTGGTATGTTACCCTGAAGTGTTGTCAGGCCACTTACATGTTGCAGAACAGTTTCAAACTCCTCAGACTGATTTAAACATTCCCTGTGCAACACACACGCTCATTTCATTCGCACATATTAAAGGCTACAAGATACTCTCCTTGACGGTCACTCACAAAGGGAACGGGAGAAATCAGGCATCTTCAAAATTAATTAAAAAGAAAACAATTCTGGCCAGAGTCAGAGAACATTTCCACTTCCTTTGGAAGATATTATGCTTCAATTTTTTTTTTAATGTAAAAACTTTCTTTTGCAACTCAGAATCTTCAGTTCTTTGCCAGATCTAGTTTTCCAGTAGAATTTTCATTAATTTGCAGATCAACAGAGGTGCTTGAGTGCACCTCCACATGAGCAGCCAAAAGATGCACAGATCACTGGGTCAGGCTCTGTGACAGATGATTTATTATAGAAGCAATATGGAATTATTAAGAGTGTGGGCTTTGAAACCAGAATGTTTGTGTTCAAATTCTAGCTGTATCATTACTAGCTAAATGATCCTGGGAAAGCTACTAAATCTTCTTGTGTCTCAGTTTCCTTTCTCTAGTATGGGGATGATAATAGTTCTTACCTCATAGGCATGTTGTGTAAAAATTACTTAATGTATAAAAAGCAACGAGAAAATGCTTGGCATATAATAAATGCTACTACATAAGCATTAGGTGTTGTCATTTAATCCTCCAAATGACTAGCACCGTTTTACAGATAAAGTAAATAACTAGTTCAAGATTAAAAAGTTAATAGTAGCAGAACAAGGATTTGAATCCAGATTCCATCCAAAGCCTGCATCCTTTCCACTACATATCCTGTTTCCCATGTGTTTGTGAATACACACCAACCTCCTATGTCAATAAAAAGCCATGTTTATAAGAAGACATAAAATTTAACCTAAAACTTAAGTGACCTTGGGATATTTCAAAATAAAAGAATTGAAAGTGATAAGATATAATTGTCCAATTTATCTATAATGAGAGATTTAAATCAGAGATGAGAGTTGGGAGAGAGTTAGATTGGAGTGTCTAACACTTTCATGCAAATGTTCAAAATATTTAAACTATTTCATGTTGTATTGGTTTTAATTAGTTAAGAAGTGGTATCTTTTTTTTTTTTTTTTTAAAAGATGACCGGTAAGGGGATCTCAACCCTTGGCCTGGGGGTGTCAGCACCACGCTCAGCCAGTGAGCACTAGCACCGTTTTACAGATAAAGTAAATACCTAGTTCGAGATTAAAAAGTTAATAGTAGCAGAACAAGGATTAGAATCCAGATTCCATCCATAGCCTGCATCCTTTCCACAACGTATCCTGTCTCCCATGTGCTTGTGAATACACACCAAGCTCCCATGTCAATAAAAAGCCATGTTTATAAGAAGACATAAAATTTAACCTAAAACTTAAGTGACCTTGGGATATTTCAAAATAAAAGAATTGAAAATGATAAGATATAATTTTCCAATTTATCTATAATGAGAGATTTAAATCAGAGATTGAGAGTTGGGAGAGAGTTAGATTGGAGTGTCAGATGATTAACACTTTCATGCAAATGTTCAAAATGTTTAAACTATTTCATGTTGTATTGGTTTTAATTAGTTAAGAAGTGGTATCTTATATACCAACAATAAATATTAATGGTTCCAGAAACACTTCTGAAACAATTATGAGTCATAATAATGCCTTTCAAGTCATCATGAGAAGACGTATAGTGAAAGAACATATTTGAAATCAAATGAGAAAATACACATTGAAGCCATCTTTAAACTTAAAAGTGACAACTAACATGTTGCTGTACATATTGTTATAGATTCATTTGTGTTCTCCAAACAAATATGTTAAAATTCTAACTCCCAACACCTGTAAATGTGATCTTATTTAGAAATAGGGTATTTGTAGCTATAATCACCTTAAGATGCGTTATACTGAATTAAGGTGTACTCTCATCCGATATGACTAATGTCCTTATAAGAGGAGAAGAGACACAGAGATAGACACAGGGGAAAATACCATGTGAAGAAAGAGAAAGAAATTGGAGGGATGCTTCTGCAAACCAAAAAAGGCTGAGGATTTCAGACAATCATCAGAAGCTAGGAGAGAGACATAAAACAGGTTTATCTCAGAAGCTTCAGAAGGAACCAACCCTGCTGACACTTGGATTTTGGACTTCTAACCTCCAGCCCTGTTGTTTTAAGCCACCCGGTTTGTAGTACACATTGTTAGAGCACCTCTAGGAAACTAATGCACACACACAGGTAAATTCAATGACTACTATCAATAAATGATCAGTGCTTTAATAGAATGTTTCTGTGCTGAGAACACTCTTCTTTAACACAGTATTTTTATCTGTTTCTGTCTGAAGTGTGTCAAAATAGTTTAAAACACACACACACACACACACACACACAAATTGTATTTGAGAACCAAAAAATGACAGAAGGTATGATTTGGCACTAAATGCCATTTAATATTGAACACATTAGACATGCGCCACTCATCAAATTAGTAAAATATTATGCTGATAAGAATAGGGCAATCACAGGTACAATATTTTTTTAAAAGACCAAAAAAACCCTGCTGACAAAATATGCAATTACTTGAAGGTGCTTTTTAAAACAAAGACTTTAAATACTCTTAGTTTAAAAAATAAAAAAATGATGAAAACATAAATAAGCAAACACCAAAGACATAACTTGGACCTAAAGAGCGAAGATTTCATCAAATTATCTTCTATAGGTAATTGTCTTAAATCTTTTAATTGATCATTTGATAAATTATTGACATTTTGCTTAACACCTGGAGCAAAAAGAAAGAGAAATAAAATATGCCAAGTACTTTTAAGGGACATCGTTCAGATTAGATCTATGCTTTATTTCCTGTGCTCACTGCACCTAAGCTATATCCAGAGCTTCTTTTTTTTTTTTTTTTTTTTTTTGTCTTTTTTTTTTGTGTTTGGGGGTGGGGGGGGGG
>NW_007731648.1:24875-30260 GCF_000696425.1 Galeopterus variegatus
GTTGTTGTTGTTGTTGTTGTTGTTCTTTGTTTGTTTTCTTGTGTGTGTGTGTGTGTGAGTGAATTTTTTTATTTTTTTTTAGCTCCCACCCATGAGTGAGAACATGTGGTATTTCTTTTTCTCTGCCTGACTCGTTTCACTCAATATTATTCTCTCAAGGTCCATCCATGTTGTTGCAAATGGCAGTATTTCATTCGTTTTTATAGCTGAGTAGTATTCCATTGTGTAGATATACCACATTTTCCGTATCCACTCATCCAATGATGGACATTTGGGCTGATTCCAGCTCTTGGCTATTGTGAAGAGATTGGCATTCTTTTTTCACTGTTATTTGAGTTCCTCATATATTCTGGACATTAATCTCTTGTCAGATGCATAGTTTGTGAATATTTTCTCCCATTCTGTAGGTTGTCTTTTAGCTCTATTGATAGTTTCCTTTGCTGTGCAGAAGCTTTTTAGTTTGATATAATCCCATTTGTTTATTTTTTCTTTTGTTGCTTGTGCTTTTGGGTTCTTATTCAGAAAGTCTTTGAAGTATTTCTTCTATGTTTTCCTCTAGGAATTTATAGTTTCAGGTCTTATACTTAAGTCTTTAATCAATTTTGAGTTGATTTTGGTATATGGTGGGAGGTATGGGTCTAGTTTCATTCTTCTACACGTGGATATCCAGTTTTCCCAGCACCATTTGCTGAAGAGGGAATTTTCCACCAGTGCATGTTCTCGCTGCCTTTGTCAAACATCAGTTGGCTGTAGGTATGTGAGTTGATTTCTAGGTTCTTGATTCTGTTTCACTGGCCCAGTGTCTGTTCTTACACCAGAACCATGTGTCAAGCATATTGTATTCAAGAAAATGACATGAGAAACATTATGTAAACAGTCCTTCTGAAATGACAATTAAAAAACCCTGAAAACATATAAACTTATTTTCTTTCTATTAAAAGAAATTAAGCGTTCAGCATAATTGGAGATATATGATGAATTCTGAGAAAGGTTTTCATAGAATTTGTGTATAGTTATTTTAATCTCTTACACATTGTACCATTTGCATCAAGTTGACTTAGTGAATGTTTATATATATATATATGAGAGAGAGAGAGAGAGAGAGAGAGAGAGAACAAGGAGGAGGTTGCAGAATTGGGCAGGGAAAGCCAGAACATGATGCTGATAGGAAAGAAGAGAGAATTTGGCAGGTAGAACCTTGAACCAAGAGGCAGGTCTGACAAGTTTCAGCCAACCCAGTGAGTAGCTTGGAGAAAATATTGCCTATCAGAGGAGTCCCATGTTGGGCAGAAATGGCAAGACCTCTTTAGCACTCTGTTACCACCTAGAGACTACCCAGCAAGAGCATGGTCTCAGCCCAAAAGCTGAGGTGTATCTTGAAGGCACTGCAAGTGGAGGCTAATAGCTAACTGTACTCCTTTTACCCAAGTTGCCCTTTTTCTTGAAGGCAGGTCTGAGCAGCGCATGGCTGCTAAGCACAGAAAACCTTGCTGCTCTCCTGCTCACACCACAGGACCCTTGTTCTTACACCCTGTCCTGTACCTCCTTTCCAGGCCAACCCCAGTACTGTCACTCTTCTCAGACCTCTACAAATGCTGCCATCAGTGCTGTGCACTAAAGAGACCCCACTTTCAGACTCCCCAAACCTCTCCCACCCCAATCTCTCTCATTCACGTACATGTTGAAAAGAATTGAAACCCAGACAGGCTCTCAAGAATTAGAAGTAGTATTACAGTCAACTAATTACGGGGTAGAAAGGCTTTTGCTGGATGAGGCAGCATTACTTTTTAGGTAAAAATGAAGTTGAAGCTCCTAACAAATAACAAGCAATTTTATGCCTCGCCCACCTGCACATTGGGGAGAAAAAATACTTTCTACTTCCTTCGATACCTCATTGCTTTGTTTGATATATATCTATTTGCATCATCACCAAAATAACTCTGTATTTTCAAAAAAATTGAATTTACTTCCCGTTTTTGAAAGAACTTCTCACCTTGAACAAATAACTATAGTGATTTATTTCTTATGGAAGTGAGCTGTACTCTGCTTTCTCCATTCTACAAACCATATTAGAGAAGAAATCCTCACTTCACCATTTATACAGTAGTCACTTGGTGGCAGGACAAATTATCTCATGATGCCTGAATCACAGCTTCCATATCCTACTACTGATTAACAGTCTGGCTTTCAAAATCAAGTTGCATTTTTTAAATCCTCTATAGATTTACCATTTTTTTCCTAGCTTTTAAAACTACAGCAAGGGGAGGAGCAGAGCATCCACTTTTTTCTGGTTATTCCAAAAATAACCCCTTATTTGGAACTCACTGTTTCCAAGCTATGTGCTAAGGCAGGGATTACAAACTCAGAGTCTCATGAAGACAGGCTAGTTATCTCAAATTAAGGAGACAGGCAGTAAGGACATGGGGACAATGGGCCACACAGGCCCAGTCTGCAGCCTATTGTTACCTGGTAGGAATGAAAGCCCAGGAATGGCTAAACTTCCAGTGTTCCAAGAGGAAACAGAAATATGGATTTTTATGTGGCAAACATTTTTGGAAGGCAATTTGGTAATCTGTCAAATACCCTTAATGTATCCTGTAGGGAAACCCTATCAATATAAAATGTACATACTCTCAATGTATCGTACAGGGAAACCCTATCAAGAACACAAAGATGTGCGCAGAATTGCAGTTATTTGTAGTAGTGAAGGGGGAGGGGTAGCTAGAGGGCCACCAAAAAAGAATTGAGTAAATAAATTTGGTACATCTGCAGAATGGAAAAATATATATAAACATGCCTATTAAAGCGTTTTTCATTTTCTTTCTTTCCTTTTTACTTTTCCTTCCTTTCTTACTTCTTTCCTTCCTTCCCTCTTTGCTTCTTTCCTCTCTTCCACCAGTCTATCTTTTTTCTTGAAAGGACGATATAGATAATAATTTTATATAGATTTTTTTAAAAAGTTGCCATGGAGCTAACTTCTCTCTTCTGCTGATCTCAGAGCGGTATTATTACAGTCTGTTTCTGTTGCTTATAACAGAATACCTGGAACTGAGTAATTTATTTAAAAAAATGAAATTTATTGCTTACAGTTTCAGAGGCTGGAAGTCCAAAGTCCAGGGAACCCATCTGGTGAAGGCTTTCTTTGGTGGTGACTTCAGTGATGGCAGGGTAGTGTATCACATTGTAAAATGGTGGAGCAGAGAGAGAGAGAGAGAGAGAGCTCTTCATGTGCTCCCCTTTTGAAAGCCTTCAGAACCACACCCATGACCACCATTATTAATCCATTCAGTACTACAATTGAATCACCTCTTCAAGGCCCCACTTTTCAATTACCATAATAGGATCTCCCACCCTCAACAGTTACAGTGGGACTTAAGTGTCTAATATATGAACTCTGGGAGACACAATTCAATCAGTCCACAGCAGGTACCATTTAGTTATGCAAATGGGGATAGCCAGTTATCTCAGCTGATTAGAGCACAGCCTTATAACACCAAGGTCATGGGTTCAGATCCTCAGTTAAGGCCAGGTGCCAAAAAAATTAAAATAAAATAAAATAAAAATATAGATAGAAAAAAATGCATGAATGGAAAATGTAAAAGAGAAAATACCTATAGTTACACAAATGTAGGGCAAGAAGTCCCCTGCTTTAGGGGAAGTATAACAGCACCTTCTCTGTGATTTGACAAGGCTGCCCCTCCTCTTGGTATATAAAGAACCAACTTGCATTGACATCTCCAAGAGGGAATAACCTATACCCCAACTCCTACTACTCTCTAATACTCAAAGTCCACATGACCTGTGGAAAAAACAGATGGAAAAAACAGATTAGTCCATTTTGTGTTGCTATAACAGAACACCTGAGAATGGGTAATTTATAAAGAACAGAGGTTTATTTGGCTCATGATTCTGGGACAGCTGCATCTGGTGGGGGCCTCAGGCTGCTTCTCATGGAGGAAAGCGGAAGGCAGCCAGAGGGTACAAGCAGGTCACATGGCGAGAGGAAGCAAGAGAAAGAGAGGGGAGGTGCTAGGGTCTTTTGAACAACCAGTTCTTGCAGGAACTAATAGAGAACTCACTCATTAATCCCCCCTCCCCCAGGGAGAGCATTAATCCATTCATGAGGGATCCACCCCCATGACTCAATCAGTTTCCAACACTGCCACATTGGGGATCAGATTCCTGCATGGGTTTTGCGGGGACAGCACATTCAAACTCCATCATTCTGCCCTGGGGCCCCCAAAACTCATGTTACTCTCATATACAAAATACAATTTTTCCATCTCAACAGTCCCAAAAGTCTTAGCTTGTTCCAGCACCAACTTAAAAGTCCAAAGTCTCATCTGAGACCAAAGGCAAAACTCCTTCCAGTTGTGAACATGTAAAAATCAAACCCAAATTTATCTACCGCCAAGATATAATGGTGGAACAGAAATTGGGTACATTCCCATTCCAAAAGGGAGGAATAGACCAGAAGAAAGGAGAAACCAACCCCAAACAAGTCTGAAACACAACAGAGCAGACATTACATCTTAAAGCTCCAAAATAATCTTCTTTGACTCCAAGTCCTGCATCCTGGGCACAATCGGGCATGTGGGCCCCCAAAGCATTGGGCAGCCTCATTTCCATAGCTCTGCTAGGCAAAACCCAGTGGGTTGTGCTGGTACCTGTGGCTTTTCCAGGCCTGTGTTGCATGTTGCTAGTGACCCTGCAGTTCTGGGGTCCTGGTGGCAGCCCTGCTGCCTTGGCTCTACTAGACATTTTCCTGGTGGGGGCTCCAACCCCACATTCCTGCTCAGCATTGCTTTAGTAGATGGCCTCTGCAGTGGCTCTGCTGCTGCAGCAGGTCTCCACCTGGGCCCCAGGCTTTTCCACACATCCTCTGGAATCTGGGTGGAGGCTTCCATGCCTCCACTGCTCTCATATCCTGCTGGCCTGCAGACTTAACACAACGTGGACACCACCGAGGTTTCAGGCTTCTACTCTACAGAGCTGCTGCACAAACCACACTTGGGGCTGTTTAAGGGAGGGGCAGGGGTTGCCCCAGCATCTGAGAGAGCAGCCAGAACTGTGTACTTGGTTGAATTCTTCGTGCTGTGGATTACACCCTTGAAGACACCTGCTCCTTCAGAGAAAAAAAGTCCTATAGATAGGACACTTGGAGACATTTTCAAGAAGACATTGGGCATTTGAGCTGAGCCAACCACTAATCATTCTGAGAAAAATATTTTAGCTTGGTCTTTCATAAAGTTTGACTAAAATAAGGGAAAATGACCATGATAAACTTAACTTAATATTTGTTGAGACATTTATTAAGTATGCTAAGTATAAAGCAGTATACTGGGCATGATGGGATATAATTGGGTAAAACAGACAACCTAACAT
>NW_007731648.1:31021-50774 GCF_000696425.1 Galeopterus variegatus
CAACCTAACGTCGGTGTGAGGAAAATAGAATAGTCAGGCCCCCTTGCATCAGGTCTGGTTGGGGGTGGTGCAGCACAATCTTTGTAAACAAGTTGTGTGGGAGTAGAGTTAGTGTGTGTGCACACCCGGCTACTTTTAGCTTATTGCTATTCTTGTATTGTTCTTCAGTGTGTGAAGCAGCAGCTGGGCAGAGCTCGGGTCTAAAAATAGAGCATGTTTACTTTGTTGGCAGCTGCTCAGTTTTTTCTTTGGACTTTGCTGTCAGTTGCTCATTTTCTCTTTTGACTGCCTAGCTCTTAGACATGTGTGTGCTAAATAAAGACTATTCTTTCTTCACCCACAGCTCCAAGGACCCTTTCCTGTTGCCTAACTTGTAGACCTGCATGTGACGGGTTTGTGAATGGGCTTGAGGGGTCTGTGAGCTCCAGACCAAGCCCTAGCTCTACAACTCATCACTGGTTTCAAGGAACTTACTGTCTAGGACTGGACTGTCCAATATGTAGCCATTAGCCTCATGTAATTATTTAAGTTTAAATTAAGCACAATTAAATAAAATTTTGTATACAGTTTCTCAGTCACAGTAACCACATTTCAAATGCTCTATTGCCACATTAACATCAATACAGAAACTCCTGTTAATACTGGTCTAGAGCGGGGGGTTGGCTGTGGTATTCAGCTTTGTGAGCCATACCATGTTTTTTGCCACTGCTGAGCTCTGCTATTGTAGCATAAAAGCAGCCATAGACAATAAGTAAATTAATAAGCATGACTATATTCCAACAAAACTTTATTTACAAAAATTGGCAGCAGGCCAGCTTGTCCTGTGGACCATAGTTTGCTGAGCCTCTGTCTAGAGAAAGAAACTAACTATAGTGTAAGGCTATAAAATAGAAATAGAGAATCGAGTACAATAATTAACTTTCTGTGGCAATTTAAACAGTCTTTATGAGTACATTACCTGCAATAATAAATAATTTTTGTTTTAAGCCACTGGCTTTGGGTGATTTGTTATGCAGCAGTAGATAATGGATACACTTAGTCATGTTATGTCTTTAATACCTCACATAAACAATTTTCTGAATACCAATATAGAGTATATTTACCATATTTTGTATCTTCCAATGCTCAACATTCTCATCCTGTATGGAGCCTTTACCAACTTCTCCACGCAAATCTGTCAGTCTTTCCTCTAATGGCCATAATCATTCTAAAATCTCGATTACTGCACATTGAATTCTAAGTATTTGTTACACACCTCTCTCAAAGTATATAAGTAAGCTCTTCAAAATTTTTTCATTTTTGAATCTCCAGCACCTAAACACAAATTTGGTTCCAAATAGGCATTCAAGAAATGTTTGTAAAATTAGTATAGCCATGACTTAATACTACTGTGAACACCTTCAGAGCCTACATATTTAGCATTTTATAGAAGTTTTGTGTTCTAGGTATTTCATAATGCTTATTTAGCTATTGCTTAAATCCTTGCAGTAGTTCAATATTTTGTCTGTTCAAAGATTCACTGAAGGGGCCGGCCTGTGGCTCACTTGGGAGAGTGCGGTGCTGACAACACCAAGGCCACGGGTTCGGATCCCATATAGGGATGGCCGGTTAGCTCACTGGGTGAGCGTGGTGCTGACAACACCAAGTCAAGGGTTAAGATCCCCTTACCGGTCATCTTTTAGAAAATAAAAATATATATATATTCACTGAAGTCATGAATTTCTATGCATTGCATTTGACTCATCTAAACTTTCAACCCATAAGTTTTTTTGTTAATAAATGTCACAATCTCAAAACAGACTAGAGTTATGATTTTTGTGCATATATACTTTTTCTAAAAAATGTATGTATACTCATTTTACAAAGTGGCATGATTTACACTTTGGCATTAGCTGAAAGGCAGTTGCATTTTCACCTAAAGCTGCCATGAATATACTTTTTTTAAGTGAGTATAATTTATATACTAAACATGCATTTTTATGACCAGGAGTTGTAATTGGAAACAAGGGAATTGGACACACAAAAAATGAAATATTATTTATTATTTAATAATCCAGTTGTATCTAGTTAGAAATCCTTTTGACAAAGAGCAATCATAGTATTAGATAAAGTATTACCAGATTAAGGTGTATTTTCATAAGAAACAGTACAGGCTGTATTCGTCAGGGGAGAAATCCATTCTGTTGTAAGGAACTGTATCATGTTAAAAGTCTAGATAAATAACCAGAATTCTTATTATTTATTTATTTATTTATTTATTCCAGTTGTATCTAGTTAGAAATCCTTTTGACAAAGAGCAATCATAGTATTAGATAAAGTATTACCAGATTAAGGTGTATTTTCATAAGAAACAGTACAGGCTGTATTCGTCAGGGGAGAAATCCATTCTGTTGTAAGGAACTGTATCATGTTAAAAGTCTAGATAAATAACCAGAATTCTTATTATTTAAAAAATAAATAAATGTCCTCTTCCCTAAAACTATAGTGTTTCTTAAAACTGATAATTAAAGTTCATTTTCTGGTTGATATAACTTTAACTCTTTAATTACATTTAAATAATAATTTAGAAAGTAAAAGAACAAAAAAGAGGATTTAATTTATATTGAAAAAGATACTTTTTTGCATTTAGTTATTATTTCAAAGTAGATTTAAAAAATGAGCCATTCATAATGGTCTTCCCAAGTAACTTAAGAATATAAACCACATGACATAAAATAGCCCTAAACTGTATTTATTTTCCATATGTCAAATTCAAATTCAAATATCATTAATTTGCATGAAATGTGATTTACTCTTAAAGCTTTCAAGATAATGAATACATGTTTCAGAAAAAAAGTCAAGAAGTAAACATTTAAGTATTCAATTGTCTAAAAATACTATCACATTAAATATTTTCTATAATATATATATTGTTGTTTTCATTAATTTTTGACTCCAATTATAGCACCTACTGCAGGTGTGTCTTTTTCCTGAAGTAAATTGACATCACTGGCACATGATATGCAGTTATTGAGGTCATAAATATGCTAATAATCAGAGAACACAGAAGTTTACTTTCACCTGGAAGGACAGCAGGGCACCTTTACTGGATTGTTCCAGAATGGTGACAACTCACTGGTTCTGTGCCACAATTGAACTCATGGAGACATTTATTATCTCATCATCCCAAAGGAGTGCTGGCTCGTCCCCTACATTGATGTCAATGTAGTGGCAGCTATGCAAGATGCCTTGATAAGTTACTTGAGTGCCAGGGGGTAGGATATCAATTCCACCAAAGTACAGGTATCTACCACTTCTGTAAAATTTCTGAAGAGCCAGTGAAATGGAGCATGTCCCTACCCTCTCCAATGGGAAGCAGAAGTTCTTACACCTTTTCATTCCCTACTGTAAAGAAAGAGGCAACACCTTTTGATTTTAGAAGCAACATATACCACACTTAAGCATACCGTTCCCATCCATTTATCAGATTTACCAAAAGGCTGAATACTTTTAATGGGTTCCAGAGCAAGTGAAAACGTAGCAAAAAAATGTAATGCAATTACAAGGAAGCTTTAATTGTTCTCAAGTGTCTACGACCAGTTGTATTGCTTTTGGCAAATCTGGGGGAAAAATTCTAATGTCTGCTCACAGGGTCTTAGAGCAAAGCCACATATTTTAGCAATACCAGTTCTCTTTTGAGAAACAGCTCTTGACTTGATCTGTCCCTGGCAGAGAATGAAAGTCTGACTTTGGAACATCAGGTGGCAACATAACACCATTGCTGTCACAAACTGGGGGTTATCTGACTTTCTTTTCATAGAGCTGGGCACACCCAGTGGCATTGCACTATTCAAATGCAAGTAAAAGAGACCCTGAAAACACAAGTAAATGGCATTAACAACTAATTTTCATTCCCAATTGGCCTTTTGCACTGCCACCCATCCCTCAATCTCTATTTATGTCTCATGGGAGTTTGTGATTATTAATTGACCAGGAGGGAAAAAATTCAAGTCTTATTTACAGGTATCACTGTATAATATACTGGCACCAGACAAAAATCCACAACAGAGGCTTTACGGCCCCACCCAAGGTGACCTTTAAAAAGCATGGGTGGGAGAGTGGGTAGACAAACCTTTTAATAATTCATCTTGCCCACTTTGCCTTTAAGGAGATAGCCTTAAGGCAAGTACCTATGCTTTTCTTTCCTGAGTAATCACTTTCCCTCAAGGGCTTCTCTGAGCCATGTCCTAGCATCTGAAGTAGTGGTCAAAGCTGGGAACTTGGAGCCTCCATAGTATGAATTAGAAGTTTGTAGGTGACATATAATTCCTATTAATGTGAATCCAGACTCAGATGTTTTTGAAACTTCAGTACTTAATTTAAAAAGGCTTCCTTTAGGTACACAAAAATGGTACTACTAAATTGGAAGTCAATATTTCAGAATCTTCATGCCTTTAAGCAAATAGACCAAAAGTGGGTTTTGTTATTGGCTTGGGTGATTGATCCTGATTATTAAGAGGAAAAGTAATACTGGGGACAATGAGAGATAAGGCTGGATAGAAGGAAGCCAGAGAAAACCCTGGAGGATCTTCAATTTTCAGTGTTAAAAATTAATGGAATTTTAGCTCTTACTATAATGGTTCAGATTAACCCTCCAATGTTAAACAACCAGAAGACTGGGTAATGTTATATGAAACATTAGATGACAAGCAGTATAGAACAATAATCGTCTTACTATAATGGTTCAGATTAACCCTCCAATGTTAAACAACCAGAAGACTGGGTAATGTTGTATGAAACATTAGGTGACAAGCAGTATAGAACAATAATCGCTGAAAGAAGAGAAACGAAACAGGTGAGCCATACAGTTACTCCAGCTTATTGCTTAAAGAGAGCTTCCAGGCTGTAGTAGTGGCAGAGTCCCCATAACAGAGCCTGGCAGTCCTGACGAGCTGAAAAAGCAGAGTTCAGAGTTAAGGGAAGCCAAAACGGCTAGTTCTGGGCATAATGTCAGTAAGGAGAATGATCCACAGACAAAAGGCCCCAAAGATCTACAGCGGGGTCTACTTGAGTCTAGGGCTGAATAGTGATGGGCACACGGAGATTGTGGAGGAGAAAACAAAGTTTGAGAATGGATTGCCAGGAAGGAGTAGGTGGAACATTCCCCGGAAGTCCACACAGTCAGGAATATTTCATTTTCCAATCAATCAGAACAGAAAGACCCCTGAATAAATAGGGCATTGAATAGAGTTTTAACAAGGTTATTTCCTCAGTAGTGGAGTCATATAAGCTCTCAGGGTAAAGGCTCCTCCAGATATGTCTTAACAAAACTTAAAAGAAGACTTGAAGAAGTCAAATTGATACCAAGTAACTTAGCAGCATTCCAGAACAATATTTAAGGGAATACATTAAAAACACCACCAGCTCCATAAAGTTTACAGTGTTTGACAGCCAATAAAAACTTTCCATTAAAAAAAAATCAGGAAAGTATAATCCCTAACAAAGAGGGAAAACAATCCATGAATAGAAACAGACCAGAAGTGACAGAGATAATAGAATCATTGCAAAATATATTTTTGAAAAAACTATTATAAAAGTAATCATCTTAATGATTTGAATTTTTGAAATTTGAATATTAAAAAAGACCAAAATTCAAATTCTAGAGATAAAAAATACAAAATCTGAAATAAAAAATATGCTGAATGGGATTAACAGCAGATTCAACATAGCAGAGGGCAAGATTAGTGAACTTGAAAATAGAGCAACAGAAAGATCCAAAATGACAAACAGAAAGATAAAAGGCTGAAAAAAAATGAGTAGAACATTCACGACCTTGTGAGTAAATATCAAGAAGCCTAACATAATGTAGTTGAAGTCTAAGAAGGAGGGGCGTGGTCAACAGAAAAAAACTGTGAAGAATAACGGCAGAAATATTCCCAAATTTGGTGAAAAACACAAATCTACAGATCCAAGAAGTTCAGTGAACCCAAACAGAAAAATCATAAAGAAAACCACAGGAAGACATCATAGTTAAATTGCAAGAAGCTAGTGATAATGAGAAAATCTTAATAGTAGCCGGAGGAAAAAAGTCACATTACATAGACAGGAATAAAGATAGGAAGACAAAACTACACGAGACAGTACTACACACCCACTAGAATGGCAAAAAATTAAAACTATAAAAAACTAACTATTTTTAATACTTGTGGTATGGGTACTGTTATTCTGATACTTCTGTGTACATACTGTGGATAAGGCAAATAAGCAAGTATGTGATATTCTAATTATATCATTTTTCAGGATCTTGAGAATTGTGGTTCTCAGCATTACAAAGGATATATAGATATACAACAGAAGAGCTACAGATGTCACATAGCCCTGACTGAATTGAAAATATAAGTATGACCTCGTGATATATTTTATCTGAAAAGGTATTCCCTACTCTTTGCAATGAAAATGCCTGGAAGTAATGACCACCCTAGCAGAATGAAGAATCCACTAAAAGGAGCCTTAGCTAGTTCCAAGTCTAGGGTGGAAAATGTAGAAAATGCATGTGAAATGCCTTGTCATACAAATAGCAAAGAAACCATCAAAGGCTCCTAGGGTCACATCAACAGGACTCAGCCATTTAGGACACTGGCCAGGCAGAGCATCAATAGAATGACGGCTGCAATGACTGGAAACAGAAATGTTTAAACCTGCATGTTTGTAGGGATAGAAAAACAATCAAAAGCCTAACTGAGGGCCGGCCCGGTGGCGCACTGGATAGTGCGCCGCTTGGGAAGCGCGGTGGCGCGGGTTCGGATCCCACATACAGACCGGTTCCCGCTCACTGGCTGAGCGAGGCACGGGAGCAGCGCCGAGGGTTGCAATCCCGTTGCCGGTCCCCGGTCCGGTACGGGGGCAACACTGAGGGTTGCGATCCGTTGCTGGACACGGAAAAAGACAAAAGACCAAAAAAAAAAAAAGCCTAACTGATCACTGTTGGATGGTTTAGGGAACAAATTCATTACTTTAAAAACTGGTAAATAAAGGGATAGAATCAAATATTTATCCTGCTTTCTCTACATGAACTGTGTGTAACACCCCTTAACCAAATGACAGATAAGTAGAATTTTCTTTTTAGAGAAATATTTCAGCTAATAAGGAAGGAATGTTACAATTAGATTATCACTATTTTGCAACTTCTAATAAATTAATGAAGGTAGATATTAAGTATTAACAGCTACTAATAGCACAAAAAGAGAGACATTTTGTGCTTCTTAATAGAATATAACAATATCTATGAAGTGTCTTGGCAATAAAAAAAGCCCCAAAACTAAATTTGATCAAGTCTCTAGATCTAATCTCTAAGTTATAAGAAGTACAAATAACCATTTCTTAAACAAGTAAATTTCAAAGGGGAAAAATGTATCAAGGAGGAACCTATAGATTAAACACAATAAGAAAAGAAAGTCACTTAAAAGACAAAAATTTTGGGCCAACCCCCGTGGCTCACTCGGGAGAGTGTGGCACTGGGAGCTCCCGCGGCAGGTTCGGATCCTATATGGGGATGGCCGGTGCACTCACTGGCTGAGTGCGGTGCAGACGACACCAAGCCAAGGGCTGCGATCCCCTTACCGGTCACAAAAAAAGACCAAAATTTTAACAGTAACTATATATTTGTTGATATTTTAAAAAATTCCCAGCACAAAAAAGAAAAACCAATTAAATTATTTTTATATGACTTTATATATAAACATATATAAAATTCCCTCTTCTTTTAGGTGTGGTTATGTTTTAAAAGAGTTCATAGCTTTTAGACATAAGTACTAAAATATTTATAGTGTTTGGCATTTGCAACAAAATAAGATTGGAGGAGTAGATGTGTTGCAGATGAAACAAGAGTGACCATGGGCATGTGAATGTTGAAGCTGCTTGATGGGTACATGGGGATTTATTGTATTTTTTAGGTATACTTTTGTATTTGTTTTATATTTCTACAATAAAAATTTTAGGGTAATAAAATAGAACAAAAATAGAACTCTAAGGAAAGAAAAGTAATGAAAGACAATAGCAGTCCTGAAAAGGAGTTCACCCAGGGCTCAAGTCCTTCAGAAATACAGATATAATTTGTTCAGCTACAGAGTTCACATAATTCATTAAAAACTAAAGATATACCATTTTAGGAAGAGAAATTTCACAGTTTACACAAATGTTTAATAATAGTTCATTGTTACTATTACATGAGGAAAAGTTTGGTTTTATTTGTCCCTTTATTTCAACTAATTAATATATTTTATTCCTTTTTGCCCCATCCATATACAGAGTAAAAGTACCCAACTTTTCTTTTAGAGCACATGCCATTCTTGTTTACATTAAAAGAAATGCTCCTGCTGCTGCTCTTCCTATTTATTTATTTATTTATTTTAAAAAGGCATTTTGTTTTTGTGTTCTTTCTGAACAGGATTGTCTGAGGTAGCTTCATTTTACTGGAAATGGCAGAACTATACTCTATGGAAATAGGGACGGATACCTCTATTCTACTTAAAAATAATTTTTAATAGGGACGGATACCTCTATTCATTTTACTGGAAATGGCAGAACTATACTCTATGGAAATAGGGACGGATACCTCTATTCTACTTAAAAATAATTTTTGCAATATATCCTTAGTGTTTGAGGTGAAAAAGGAAAAAAAAAAATATATATCAACTGCTTCGTTATGCCATTCCCAGTCCGATTAAACACTGACTTGTAATATGTTCCCATTTTCACAAAAATACTTTGTGTTTTGAGGAAAAGTGGGGGATGGAAAAAAAAAAGGAAGAAAGTGGGGTGAAAAAGAAGAAAAAAGGAATAAAAAATGAGGATAGGAAGGGAGAGTGGGCCTATTTTTCTCAAGAAATTTGCACTGTACCAGGAGATACGTTTTTGTAATTAAGTTCTTTAACTCTTTTTTTTTTTTTTTTTTTCCTTTTTGTCTTTTTTCGTGTCCGGCAACGGATCGCAACCCTCAGTGTCACGCCCGTACCGGACCCAGACCGGGATCGGCAACGGGATCGCAACCCTCAGTGTCACGCCCGTACCAGACCTGGACCAGGACCGGCAACGGGATCGCAACCCTCGGTGTTGCTCCCGCACCTCGCTCAGCCAGTGAGCGGGAACCGGTCTGTATGTGGGATCCGAACCCTCGGTGGGAGCGCCACCGCTCTCCCAAGCGGCGCACTGTAGCAGTGCGCCACCGGGCCGGCCCAAGTTCTTTAACTCTTTTCTTTCATTCCAAAAAAAAAATTCATTTACTGCAGGTGAAACAGTGCAACAACAGAATAGAAAGCACTTCTGTACCCCATAGATATGTACCATCAATTATGTTACAATTGAAAAAAAGGAAAAAAAAAAAGAAAGCACTGATTCCCTCCTGGCCCCAGCCCTGAGGCAACTGATGTCATCAACTTCTCCCCTTATTTATAAAAACACTCAAAGAGGATTTACAGTTGTTTTTGTTTGTTGGATTGTTTGCTGTCTCAAACATTAGGTAATACTATAAATATGCTGGAACTTGCTTTACCCACTTAACATTACATCATGGGCTTCTCAAGTCAACAGATGGAAGAGTATCTCATTTAATCCTTACAAAAACCCTATGGGGGAGGATTTACTATTACACCTATTTCACAGAATAAACCCACGTGCAGATCACACAGCTGACAAGTGGTTGTAGCGGATTTGAAGTCAATGGGAAGCCATAGTCAACCTCTACACCCTACTGCCTCCCAGAGGCAGGCTTATAAAACTGTTAATGCCAACTCTTTTTCTTTACACAATGCTGAAAATTTCTTCCTGTAGCTTTGTTTAATTGCTTTTACTTCTACTCCTCTTATTTACATAAATTCTCCTAAATTATTTTACATATGAAAGTACTACAAATATTTGAAAATAGCTATGAGGTATTCTGTTAGATTTTAGTTCTAGAAACCAGAGTGTGTTTAATGAGAGCCTAAGAAAAATCAACTCATAGAACCCACCCGCTGGCAAGAGAGAGAAAAGGTAAGGAATCATATCTCTTACTTATCATGGACTCTAAGTCAAGCTGACTATGAATCTTTAGAAGAAATAGGACTAAAAATTTCAGGAAAGACTAAGTCTCTAGCATTAATACATAAAATATTAATAAGAAAGATTAACGTAAAACTGTACCATTATATTTTCAATGTCTCAGTCAAATCCATCAGTGAAATGCATGCTCCTAAAAAGATTCCCAAAGAATACCTCAAATACCTAAGGATTAAGTTCTTTAGAAGTATAATGAGAAATGAGAGTGTGGCACTTACAAGAGACAAGTTTAATGATATTCCAGTTATAGGAATTCAAAGATAATGGAGGATACAATAATAAAATAAAACAAAATTTAAAAAAAAACACATTTCCACACTTATCATAAAAGAATGGATTTGGTAGAAATTCAAATCAAAAACAAAATCATATGGCATAATGGAAGTAAAGTATGCTCATAATGAATATCTGGTATGTCAGTCAAAGGTTCAGCAAGAGTATACTAATGTTAGATCTCTCTCTCTCTGTTTCTCTCTGTTTCTCTGTCTCTCTCTCTTTCCCTCTCCTCTCTCTCTCTCTCTCTCAACATATGCCTTTTACTGTTAAAATGTCTAGGATTTAGGTTACATTTTCCAATCATAATCTCTTGGGTTACAGAGTTATTATGTGTTTTAATTTTTCTCTGTCCTTTACACTTTTAGAAAAAGGAATAAAATTAGCACTTCTCTTGAAATCCAGGCCATATTAACATTATAGCTCCTTTATTTTGCTAAATTATTTGCACACATGTGAAGTCAAGAGCTCATAGAGTTTTATATCTGATAACTCCCTTGTAATTTTCTCACTGCTCATTTCTCAGTGTATTCATCATCATGTCTTTAAATTCAAGATACCAGCCTAGTCATGTATTGCTACCCTGCATTGAAATAATTAAAAACCAAACACTAAACACTTCTTCCAAACACTACAAATAAAAACTAGTAAAGGAGAAATAGCTTTATTAGATGATTATGTTTTTTTAATTCTATTTCTTATTTGTAATTTTTAAGCAATTTTGTATAACATTTATAAAAATTTGGTTCGACATTTTTTAAGTAGTGGACTGTTAAGATAATTAATTGCTAAATCTATCTGAATATCCTTGTTATAGGTTTGCTTTGAACTTGATTATTGATTATTGATTATTAATTGAATAAGTTGACGATTCAACTAGATACTATTACTTTGGAGATTTTTTGAATCTTCAGTTTTCTAAATTTAAGTGAAATAGATGTGCTCTTAAAAATATGAACTTTATTTTAATAAAAAATAATATAGTATTTTTTAACTTCTGAAACACTATGCTACAGATAAAATATAACCATTGATGTACCTATTTATTTCATTAACAAAAAAATTATTTTGGTTTGTAGCTCCACTTTTTTTTTTTTTTTTTTTTTTTTAAAGATGACCGGTAAGGGGATCTCAACCCTTGGCTTGGTGTTGTCAGCACCACGCTCACCAGTGAGCTAACCGGCCATCCCTATATGGGATCCAAACCCGTGGCCTTGGTGTTCTCAGCACCACACTCTCCCGAGTGAGCCACGGGCCGGCCCCTGTAGCTCCACTTTTTATTTTCTACATGATTTAAAAGACATATGCATAAATAAAAGACAAATTATAAATCTATATTATTGGGCACACAATCTATAAAAATATAATTTGGGGGGGACCTTGCTATTATTAGCACCATACTCTATCTATCTGGCTGGTGAACCAACCAGCCAGCCCTAAAAATGTAATTTGTGACATCAACAATATAAAGGATGAACAGAGCTGTATAGGAGCAGAGTTTTTCTATGCTATTGAAATTAAGTTGGTACAATTCAAATTTAGAACATTAAACGTGAGAACCATGGTAACCACAAAGAAAATATCTATAGAATGCATACAAAAGGAAATAAGAAGGGAATCAAAACCTTTCACTACAAAAATCAACTACACACAAAAGTAGGTAGCAATGGAGGAAATAAGGGGGAAAAAAACTATAAGACATGCAGAAAATAACAAAATGCCAGAAGTAAGTCCACACTCATCAGCAATTATTTCAAAATAAATGGATTAAACTTTCCAATAAAATGTCAGAGATTAGCAGGATGGATTTGAAAAATGATCCAACTACAGGAGTCTCTCTGTATCCACTGGAGAGATATTCCCAGACCCCAATGAATGCTTGAAACCACAGACAGCACACCAAACCCTATGTATATACTATGTCTTTTCTTATACATACATATCTATGATAAATTTTAATTTATAGATTTTATAAATTTACTACTAATAAAATAGAACAATTAAAATACACTGTAATAAAAGTTATATAAATGTGATACCTTATTGTACTGTACTAACCCTTCTTTTTCTTGTGATCTGATACCCAAGATGGCTACTCAGTGACTAATGAGTGGGTAGCATATACAGAATGAATACACCAGACAAGGGCCTGGGTGGGACAGAGTGGGATGGCATGAGATTTCATCACGATACTCAGATAGGTGCACAATTTAAAAATCTACAAATTGTTTATTTCTGGAATTTTTCTTTTCTTTTTTAAAATTTATTTTTATTGTGGTAAAATGTATGTAACATAAGGATTGCCATTTTAAGCATTTTTAAACGTACAATTGAGTGGAATTATGTGACCACCACCTCTATCTATTTCCAAAACTTTTCCCTCATCCTAAATATAAACTATATGCCCATTAAGCAACAACTTATTCTTTCCTCCCAGTTTCTGGTAAACTTTCATTTACTTCTGTCTTCAAAAGGTTTTTTCTTTTAAATTTATTTTTTCTTAATTGACCCATGATAATTGCATATATTTATGGAGTATAATGTGATATTTGGGTACAGTTATACAGTGTGCAATGACCATATTAGGGTATTTAGCATACTCATCATCTCAAGTATCTGTCACCTCTTTGTATTGGGAACATTCAAAATCCTCTCAATTAGCTACCTGAAGTTATACAGTAATTTGTTGTTGACTATAGTCTCCCTATATTGTTATAAAACACTAGATCTTATTCTTCCTGTTTCTCTACAATTTTGTGTCCATTGACTACTCTCTCTGCATCCCCCCTCCTTCATTCCCCCTCCCCTTACCAGTCTCTAGTAACCACTACTCTAACTCTCTACTTCTGTGAGATCAACTTTTTCAGCTTCCACATATGAGTGAGAACATGCAGTATTTCAATTTCTGTGCCTGGCTTATTTCACTTAACAAATTCTCTCCAAGCTCATCCATGATGCTGCTAATGGCAGATTTTCATTCTTCTTCATGACTGAGTAGCATTCCATTGTGTATATATACCACATTTTCTTTATCCAATCATCTGTAGATAGACATTTATGTTGATTCCAAATACTGGCAATTGTGAATAGAGATGTGATAAACATGGGAGTGCAGGTATCCTTTCAGCACGTTGATTTTCTTTCCTTTGGATATATGCCCAAAGGGATTTATATAGTGGGATTGCTGGATTGTATGGTAGCTCTTTCTGTAGTTGTCTGAGAAAACTCCATATTGTTTTCCATAATAGCTATACTAATTTACATTCCCACCAATGATATATAAGAGTTCTGCTTTCTCTACATCCCTGTCAGCATTTGTTATTTTCTGTCATTTTGATATCAGCCATTCTAACTGGGGTAAGATGATATCTTATTGTGGTTTTGATCTACATTTCTCTGATGATTAGTGATGTGTTGGCCATTTGTATGTCTTCTTTTGAGAAATGCCCATTCAGGTCCCCTACCCATTTTTAAATCAGACCAATTGGTTTTTTACTAAGGTCCTTATATATTCGGGATATTAATCTTTTTTAAGATTCATAGTTTGTGAATATTTTCTCCCATTCTGCAGGTTGTCTCTTTGCTTTGTTGATTGTTTCCTTTGCTGTGCAGGAGCTTTTCAGTTTGATACAATTCCATTTATTTATTTTTGCTTTTGTTGCCTGTACTTCTGAGGTCTTATTCATAAAATCTTTGCCCAGTCCTATGTCCTGAAGCATTTACCCTGTGTTTTCTTCTAGACATTTTATAGGCTTGGATCTTACATTTAAGTCTTAATCCATTTGAATTGATTTTTGTATATAGTAAGAGATAGGGGTCTAGTTTCATTCTTCTGCATATGGATTTTCAGTGTTCACAGTACCCTTTATTGAAGTGATTGTCCTTTCCCCAAAATAAGTTCTTGGCTCCTTTGTTGAAAATTGGTTGGCTGTAGGTATATGGATTTAGTTCTGGTTTCTCTATTCTGTTCCATTGGTCTATGTGTCTGTTTCTGTTTCAGTACCATGCTATTTTGATTACTATAGCTCCATAGTATAATTTGAAGTCAGGGAGTATGATGCCTCCTGCTTTTCTTTTTGCTCCTGATTACTTTGACTATTCAGGGTATTTTGTTGTTACATATAAATTTGCAGATTTTTTTTCTATTTCTATAAAGTATGTCATTGGTAGCTTGATGGAGATTGCATTAAATCTACAGATTGCTTTGGGTAGGTCATTTTGAAAATATTCATTCTTCTAATCCATGAGCATGGAAAGTGTTTCCATTTTGTGTGTGTCTGTTTAACTTCTTTAATCTATGTTTTGCAATTTTCCTTGTAGAGATGCTTTCTTTTTCTGCTACTTCGTTTTGGTATATTGAAATGCTACTGATTTTTGTGTGTTGCCACTTCACTGAATTTGTTTACCAAATCTAGGAGTTTTTTGGTAGAGTCTTTAGGATTCTCTCTATATAAAATTATGTCATCTGCAAACGGGGGACAATTTGACTTCCTCCTTCCAATTTGTATGCCCTTTATTTATTTCTCTTGCCTAATTGCTCTGGCTTGGACTTCCAGTAAGTACTATGTTGAATAAAAGTGGTGAGAGTGGGCATCCCTGACTTGTTCCAGTTCTTAGGAGAAAAGCTGTTCTCCATTCAGTATGATATTAACTGTGGATTTGTCATATATAGCCTTTATTGTACTAGGATACTTTCCTTCTGTGCCAAATTTGTTGAGTTTTTATCATGAAGGGATGTTGAATTTTATCAAATGCTTTTTCTGTGTATTGAGATGATCATGTTTTTTATTCTTTCATTCTGATCATATACTGTATCACATTTTGATTTGCATATGTTGAAACATCCTTGCTTCCCTGGGATAAATCCCACTTGGTCATGATGTATAATCTTTTTGATATGCTGTTGGATTCAGTTTGCTAGTACTTTATTGAGGATTTTTGCATCTCTGCTCATCAGTGATATTGACCTGTAGTTTTCTTTATTTGTTGTGTCATTGCCTGGTTTTAGTGTCAGGGTAATGCTGGCCACATATTATGAATTTGCAAGAATTCCACTCATTTCAATTTTTGAAATAGTTTAAGAAGTATTGTTGTTAGTTCTTCTTTAAATGTTTGGCAGAATTCAGCCATCTGGTCCTGGGTTTTTCTTTGTTGGGAGACTTTTTATTTCTGATTCAATCTGGCTACTTGTTATTTGTCTATTCAGATTTTGTATTTCTTCTTGGTTCAGCCTTGGTGGGACATATGTGTCCAGGATTTTTTTCCATCTCCTCTAGGTATTCGAATTTGTTTGTGTATATTTGTTCATAATAGTCTCTAATGATCCTTTATATTTTGCTGATGTCAGTTGTAATGTCTCCTTTTGTATTTCTGATTTTATTTATTTCAGTCTTTTCTCTTTTTTTCTTGGTTATTTTAGCTAATGGTTTGTCAATTTAATTTATCTTTTCAAAAAACCAACTTTTCATTTGATTGTATTTTTAGTTTCAATCTCTCTTATTTCTACTTTGACATTTATTATCTCTTCTACTTATTTTAGGTTTGGATTGTTCTTGCTTTTCTAGTTCCTTGAGATGCATTGTCAGTTGTTTATTTGAAATCTTTCTTTTTCTGGATGTAGGCATTTATTGTTATAAAATTTCCCCTTCATATTGCCTTGGCAATATCCTATAGGTTTTGGTATGTTGTGTTTCTGTTTTCACTTGTTTCAAGAAATGCCTTGAGATCCAAAGTCAGTCCTCCCGTGCCAGCCTCTGTGCCCTCTGCACTCCACCGACCCATGAGGGGTTAGAACTTACCACGCTGAGAGGCAGCTCCGACAGACTTCAAATCTGGACAGAGGCAAGCTAAGAGGAGCCCACCCCAACCCTTTCCAAGCCCTTTTAAAGGGTGGGGACAGCTCTGAGCTTCCTGCCGCTAAGGTGCCCACAAGGACTGGGTGACGTTCATGGGCAAGACAAGAGTTGGGAGAGGGTATCCTAGCCAAGGTCACATGGTTACATCCCCAGCACAGGCGGCCAATGGCACCTGGGAGCGGCAGCTGCTGCTGAGGCGGCAGTGTCCGCAGTCCGACCCCGACCGCCCGCACCCTCTCCGCGGGGGTCGCCGGAGGTGCAAGAAGAGACTTTAGAAGCATGGCAGTGGAACTAATTTACAACTATAAAAAAAGCAACTACAGATTCGAGGTTTCAGGCTGGCATTAAAGAAGATTCCTGGGAGCGCCCAAGCCACGCTGCGGGACCAAGTGAGCAGCCCGAGGTGGTGGCGGCCAAGGATGGGGACGGCGATGAGGTAGAGAGTGAGCCGCCCGGCCCAGCCCCGTGAATGACCCCCAGCCCGGCCCTGCTCGTGGGGTGGACACCAGCCAAGCTTCCGCCTGCCCCACTGGACCAGTCACCAGCCCTGGGGCTGCCTCCATTTTCTCGGGAGGGGGCGTCTCCAGCCTGGCTCGACCAGGCCTGTCCTCCTTGCCCGGCTGGGCTCCTCACTGAGCCATCCCACTTGCTTGCCCCGGCCCCAGGGCTTCCCAGGGCCTGCGGGCCAGGGCCGGACTCCCCTCCCACTCCCTCTGCGGTTCTCTGGCGGGGCTGGTGGCGTGGGGCGTCCCAGGCCAGCGTCGAGAGGGCAGGGAAGTGCGGGCTGGGCCGAACATCACACCACCGCACCTTGGGCTCCGGCCCCCAGTAAACTTCCTGTTACCAGGAGGCAGATACTATCTCTGTGGCCACCAGTTCGGACAAACGCCTAACCAATTTCTGGGTAGGAATAATGTGGTCAGAGCGTTCCCGAGTTCGCTTGACCCTGCCGGAGAGCTGACTGCGGGCGGGTGCCAGAGTCGGTCCACGCCGGGGGGATTCAAAGGTGAACCGTGAGGGCCGGCCCCGTGGCGCACTCAGGAGAGTGCAGCACTGGGAGTGCAGCGAAGCTCCCTCCATGGGTTTGGATCACATATAGGAATCGCCAGTGCACTCACTGGCTGAGCGCGGTGTGACACCGCACCAAGGGTTGTGATCCCCTTACCAGTCATGAAAAAGACAAAAAAAAAAAAGAGGTGAACCGTGTGCTGCGGACTCCTCCCCCGAGGAGCTTACGCACTGGTGTGGGAGATAAGACAAGTACACAAATAACTGCGATACCAGGAGGAAGGTGATAAGTCCCGAGAAAGATCTACACAGTGCTACAAAGGCACCCAGAGTGACCGGTCGTCTGCGCCTAGCAGAAACCTGGAAGACCTCCTGGGCAAGGCAGTGCCAAGCAGGGTCTTGAAGGCCCGGCTGATAGATGAGGGTTGCAGAAGACATGTTCCAGCCCAGCCCAGTACGCACAGAATGGGGAGACATCTGGCTAGGGAGGCGGAGACTAGGCAGAAAAAAGACAACCTGCGGGCCGCCACTGTGACATCCTGCAAACTAGGCCAGAGCGTACAGAACAAGGAGAAGTCCTTCACGGGAAGTGGAAGCTCAGCAGAGACCACACACCGTGTGGTACCTCCCTGTGATCCAGCAGCCCAGCAGAGTCCAAGCTGACCAGAGAGGTGGCTCCCCAGAGAGGACCAAGACCTGAGGCAACCATGCACACAAGACACTACAGGCCAAATGAGCAGTCACGGAGGTACCCATACCAAATTGGCAAAAACAGCAACACTTTAGTTAGTCAATATGGTCAAACCTGTGGACTGTGAAACTCCCTGCCACAATGAATAAACATCAAAAAAAGATACCAGAAATACAAAAAAATCAAGAAAGTACACCACCAAAAGTTAATAAATCTCAAACTCTAGATCCTATAGAACACGAAGCCCTTGAAATGACTGACAAGGAATTTCAAGTGATAATTCTAAGGAAACTGAATGAGATACAAGAAAACTCAGTTATACATCATGATGAAACGAGGAGAAGTATACAGGACCTGAAAGAGGAAATGTACAAGGAAATCAATGTCCTGAAAAAAAAATGTAGCAGAACTTGATGAACTGAAGAAGTTATTCAGCGAAATAAAAATCACAATGGAGAGTTTAACCAGCAGGCTTGTGGAAGTTGAAGAGAGAACCTCTCAACTTGAAGATGGGCTGTTTGAAATAACACAAGCAGACAAGAAAAAAGAAAAAAACTATCAAAGACATTGAAGAAAATCTGAGAGAGATATTAGACAACCTTAAGCGCTCAAATACCTGAGTCATGGGTATTCCAAAAGGGGAGGAAAAAGGAGAATGTATTGGAAACATATTCAACTAAATAGTGGCAGAAAACTTCCCAGGCATAGGAAAAATCACAGATCTTCAGATCCAGGAAGCTCAATGATCTCCAAACGTATTCAACCCAAAAACGGCTTCTCCAAGACATGTTATAGTCAAATTGGCAAAACTCAAAGATGAAGAGAGAATCATAAAAGCTGCAAGAGAGAAGTGTCAAATCACCTATAAGGGAGCCTCAATCAGGCTAACATTAGACTTCTCATCACAAACCCTAAAAGCTAGAAAGGAAAGGGATGATATATTCAAAATACTAAAAGACAAAGATTGCCAGCCAAGAATACTCTACCCTGCAAGGCTGTCCTTCCGAAATGAAGGGCAAATAGTATATTTCTCAGACAAACAAAAACTGCGGGAGTTCACCACCACACGACCACCCTTACAAGAAATTCTCAAGGGAGTACTGGGATTGGACCCTGAAAGATAATTACCATAGCCATAATAATCCAAGCAAAATCAAAACCCACCAGTATAATAAAAATGACAATCATGAAAAGAAAACAAACAAACCAAAACACTAGCTACAACCTAAGGAACCAACAAACACAGAAAACAAACAGCAAAACAGAAAGCAAGGAACAAATGACACCTAAGACAACCAAACAACCAATAAAATGCTAGGAATAAATCAACACCTTTCAATAACAACTCTTAATGTAAAAGGTTTAAATTCCCCAATCAAAAGACACAGATTGGCTGACTGGATTAGAAAGGTGGACCCAACTATATGCTGCCTACAAGAGACCCACCTCACCCATAAAGACTCACATAGACTAAGAGTGAAAGGATGGAAAAAGATTTACCATGCAAACAGAAAAGAAAAACGAGCTGGAGTAGCTATTCTTATATCTGACAAAATAGACTTTAAACTAAAAACCATAAAAAGAGACAATGAGGGACACTACATAATGATAAAAGGACTGATGCATCAAGAAGACATAACAATCATAAATATGTACGCACCCACTGTTGGAGCAGCCAGATTTATAAAACAAACTCTATTAGACTTAAAGAAAGAAATAAACACTAATACCATAATAGCAGGGGACCTGAACACCCCACTGTCAATATTGGACAGATCATCTAGGCAAAGAATCAGCAGAGAAACACGAGATCTAAACAATACCCAAGATCAATTGGATATGGCAGATATCT
>NW_007731648.1:50784-51726 GCF_000696425.1 Galeopterus variegatus
AAAAATAACTACCACTGCCATAAAAACCCAAGAAAAATCAAAACCCACTAGTATAATAAATATGGCAATCATGAAGAGAAAACAAACAAACAAAAACACTATCTACAACCTAATGAACCAACAAACACAGAAAACAAACAGCAAATCAGAAAGCAAAGAACAAAAGACACCTAAGACAACCAAACAACCACTAAAATGCTAGGAACAAATCAACACCTTTTAATAACAACTCTTAATGTAAAAGGCTTAAATTCCCCAATCAAAAGACACAGACTGGCTGACTGGATTAAAAACGAGGACCCAACTATATGCTGCCTAGAAGAGACCCACCTCACCCACAAAGACTCACATAGACTAAGAGTGAAAGGATGGAAAAAGATTTACCATACAAACAGAAAAGAAAAACAAGCTGGAGTAGCTATTCTTATATCTGACAAAATAGACTTTAAACTAAAAACCACAAAAAAAAGACAATGAGGGACACTACGTAATGATAAAAGGACTGATGCATCAAGAAGACATAACAATCATAAATATGTACGCACCCACTGTTGGAGCAGCCAGATTTATAAAACAAACTCTATTAGACTTAAAGAAAGAAATAAACACTAATACCATAATAGCAGGGGACCTGAACACCCCACTGTCAATATTGGACAGATCATCTAGGCAAAGAATCAGCAGAGAAACACAAGATCTAAACAATACTCTAGAACAATTGGACTTGGCAGATATCTGCAGAACATTCCATCCAACATCTTCAGAATATTCATTCTTCTCATCTGCACATGGATCATTCTCCAGGATAGATCACATATTAAGTCACAAATCAAGTCTCAACAAATTCAAAATATTGGTATTATCCCATGTATTTTCTCAGACCATAACAGATTAAAACTAGAAATCAATAACAAGCAAAATTCTGGAAGCTATACAAACACA
>NW_007731648.1:52865-53236 GCF_000696425.1 Galeopterus variegatus
TCTCCCAAACTCATTCTATGAAGCAAACATCATCCTGATACCAAAACCAGGTAAAGATATAACCAAAAAAGAAAACTACAGGCCAATATCCTTGATGAATATAGATGCAAAAATCCTTACTAAAATACTAGCAAACAGAATACAGCAACACATACGTGAAATTATTCACCATGATCAAGTGGGATTCATCCCAGGGATTCAATGTTGGTTCAACATACGCAAATCAATAAATGTGATACACCATATTAATAAAGTCATACACAAGGACCATATGATCATGTCTATAGATGCTGAAAAAGCATTTGTTAAAATTCAGCACTCATTCATGACAAAGACCCTCTATAAGATAGGTATAGATGAAAAATATTTCA
>NW_007731648.1:53297-69354 GCF_000696425.1 Galeopterus variegatus
ATCATCGGATGAGTGGATACGGAAATTGTGGTATGTGTACACAATGGAATACTACTCAGCTTTTAAATCGAATGAAATACTGCCATTTGCAACAACATGGATGGACCTTGAGAGAATTATATTAAGTGAAACGAGTTGGGCACAGAAAGAGAAATACCACATGTTCTCACTTATTGGTGGGAGCTAAAAATAAATAAATAAATTGACACACACACACACACACACACACAACAAAAAAGGGTGTGGGGAGAAGATATAACAACTACAACTCCTTGAAGTTGATACGACAAGCAAACAGTAAGGACATTGTTGGGTGGGAGGGAGGAGAGGGAAGGCGTAGGGAGGTTTCGGTAATGGGCCACACAATAATCAACCACATTGTATATCGACAAAATAAAAATTAAGAATAAATAAATAAATAAATTAATTAATTTTAAAAAAAGAAATGCCTTGATTTCCTTCTTAATCTCTTCTTTGACCCATTGCCCATTCAGGAGCATGTTGTTTATTTTTATGAGTTTGTATAGTTTTGAAAGTTCTTCTTGTTATTCATTTCTAGTTTTACTCCATTATGGTCAGAAAAAATACTTGGAATGATTTCAATTTTTTTGAACTTGTTGAGATTTGTTTTGCCACCTAACATATGATCAGTCCTTGAGAATGTTCCATGTGCTGATGAAAAGAATGTGTATTCTTCAGCTATTGGATGAAATTCTCTGTAGAAATCTGTTAGGACCATCTGGTCTATGGTGACATCTAAATCTGATGTTTCTTTATTCATTTTCTGTCTCAATCATCTGTCCAATGCTGACAGTGGGGTGTTAAAGTAGCCAGCTATTATTGTGTTGGTGTCTATCACTGTCTTTAGATCTGATAATATTTGCTTTATATATCTGGGTGCTCCAGTGTTGGCTGCATATATATTTGTAATTGTTATATCCCCATTAGACTAGCAGCAGACTTCTCAGCAGAAACCCTACAGGCCAGGAGAGAATGAGATGATATATTCAAAGTACTAAAAGAAAAAAAACCTGCCAGCCAAGAGTATTATACCCAGCAAATCTATCCTTCAGAAATGAAGGAGAAATAAAGGCTTTCTCAGACAAGCAGAAATTAAGAAAATTCATCACTGCTAAAGTGGCCTTACAAGAAATGCTTAGAGAAGTCCTACCTCTGGAAGAAAAAGAGCAGTAACAATTGTTATATCCTCTTGCTGAACTGATCCCTTTATCATTACATAATGACCTTCCTCATCTCTTAGTACAGATTTTTGAAGTCTGTTTCATCTAAGTATAGCTACTCCTGCTTGCTTTTGTTTCCCATCAGTATGGAATATCTTTTTCCATTCCTTTGCTTTCAGTCTATGTGTGTCTTTGCAGATAAGGAGTGTTTTTTTTGTAGGCAGCATATACACACGCCAGTCTATCTTTTAATTGGGGCATTTAATCCATTTTCATTCAATGTTAATATTGATAATGTGAGGTCTTACTCCTGTCATTTCGTTGGTTGTTTTCTGACTGTTTTATATATCCTTTGTTCTTTTCTTTCCCTGTTATTGTTCATCCTTGTAGTGTGGTGGTTTCCTCTATTGATAAGCTTTGATAACCTTCACTTTCCAACTGGTGTATCTACTGTACCAGTAAACTTTATATTTTCCCCTGCAGTTCTGACAACCAGCTTTCTACTTTCTGCCTGTATGAATCTGATTACTCTAGGTATCCTGTGTAAGTGGAATCACAATATTTATTCTTGTGTTACTGACTTATTTTGCTTAGCATAATGTCTTTAAGTTTCATCTATGTAGTAGCATGTGTCAGAGTGTCCTTCCTTTCTTAAGATTGAGTAATATTCCATTGTATGTATATAACATATTTTGTTTATCTATTCATTCATCCATAGACACATGGGTTGTTTCCATCCCTTGGCTATTGTTAGTAATGCTGCTATAAACATGGTCGTACAAATATCTCTTTGAGTCCCTGCTTTCAATTATTTGGGGTAAATACCCAGAAATGGAATTGCTGAATAAAATGGTATTTCTATTTTTAAACTTTTGAGGAACTGCCATACTGTATTCCACAGCAGCTATACCATTGTACATTCCCACCAACAAAGCACAAAAGTTAAATTTCTCCATATCTTCTCCAACACTTATTTTCTGTTTGTTTTTATAGTAGCCATCCTAATGAGTATGAGATGATATCTTCTTATGGTTTTGATTTGTATTTTCCTAATGATTAGTGATGTTGAGCATTGTTTTATGTGCTTATTGGCCATTTGTATATCTTCTTGGGAGAAACGTCTATTCAAGTTCTTTACCCATTTTTGAATTTTGTTGTTGTTGCTGTTATTGTTGTTGTTGAGTTTTAGGAGTTCTCTATATATTCTGGATATGAATACCTTATCAAATATATGACTTGCAAGTATTTTTTCCCATTCTGCAGGTTTTCTTTTTACTCTGTTTATAGTGTCCTTTCATGCACAATATTTTAAAATTTTTACGAAGTTCAATTTCTCTGTTTTGTTGCTGTTGCCAGTGCCTTTGCAGTCATATCCAAAGAAAACATTGTCAAATTCAATGTCAGGAAGCTGCTGCCTATATTTTCTTCTAAGAGTTTTATAGTTTTAGGTAAAGACACATCAAAACTATAAGGTCTTATATTTAGCCCATGGATCCATTTTGAGTAATTTTTCATATATGGTGTTAGATAAGAATCCAATTTTATTCTTTTGCATCTGGATATCCAGTTTTCCCACCACCATTTGTTGAAAAGACTGAGTTTTCCCTATTTGAATGGACTTTGCGCTCTTGTCTAAAATTGTTTGATCATATATGCAAGGGTTTATTTCTGTGCTCTTTATTCTATTCCATTGGTCTGCATGTCTATCTTTATGCCAGTACCACACTACTTTGATTACTGTTGCTTTGTAGTAAGTTTTGAAATCAGGTAGTGGGAGTCCTCTAGATATCCTCATTTGGGGGATTGTTTTGACTATCTGGGGTTGCTTGAGATTCCATATGAACTTTACAATGGGTTTTTCTTTTCTTTGTTTTTTTTTTTGTGACCGGTAAGGGGATTGGTATCCTTGGCTTGGTGTCCCCCACACCGCGCTCAGCCAGTGAGCGCACCGGCCATCCCTATATAGGGTCCGAACCTGCAGCCACTTCACTCCCAGCACTGCTGCGCTCCCAGCACCGCATTCTCCTGAGTGAGCTACGGGTTCGGCCCCAGGTTTTACTATTTCTGAAAAATAAAAGGCATTGGGATTTTGATAGAGATTGCATTAAATCTATAGATCACTTTAGGGAGTATTAACTTCTGAACAATATTAAGTCTTCAAATCCATTTATTATTTCCATTTGTTTGTCTTCTTTAATTTTCTTCAGTATTTTATTTTTGTAGTTTTCAGCATACAAGTCTTTTACTTCCTCTTTGGTTAACTCCTAAGCATTTTATTTATTTATTTTGGGTACTATTTTATTTTATTTTATTTATTATTATTATTATTATTATTATTATTATTATTATTATTAGAATTTTTCCAACTGTTATTTTTTCTGTGGCTATTTTTATTTTTATTTAAATATTTGGAGATTGGATCAATAGCTCATCCTAAAGGAAAGACTTTAATTAATTGCACATTAGATTTAAATTTTTTTATTATTAGCATATTCATTATTACAAATTGTAATTTTTCTTTATGCCTGTTACCTGATCTATTACTCCCCACACACCCTCCCTCCCCTACCCCCACCACTAGTATCCTTAGGTTTATTCTCTCCTTCTGAAAGTTCAATGTATTGCTGTGGTTCTTTCTTTCTTTTGTTCCTACTTTCTTAGCACCCAGTTATGAGTGAGGATGTATTGTATTTTCCTTTCCTTGTTTGGCTTATTTCACCTAACATAATTTTCTCCAGACTCATCCATGTTGCTGCAAATGGCAGAATTTCATTCTTTTTTATAGATGAGTAGTATTCTATTGTGTATATATACCACATTTTTCTTATCCACTCATCCATCGATGAACACATAGCTTGGTTCCATATGTTGGCTATTGTAAATAGAGCTGTGATGAACATGGGAGTGCAGGTAGCCATTTGACATGATGATTTCCATTCCTTTGGATATATACCCAGTAGTGGGATTTTTGGATCATATAGCAGTTCTATCTGCAGTTGTTTGAGCAACCTATACTGTTCCTCATAATGGCTGTGCTAATTTGCAGTCCAACCAACAGTATAGAAGTGCTCCCCTTTCCCCAAATCCTCACCAGCATTTGTTATTCTTGGTCTTTTTAATCATGGCCAGTCTAATGGGGGTGAGATGATATCTCAATGTGATTTTGATTTGCATTTCTCTGATGATTAGTGACACTGAGCATTTTTTTTATGTACCTGTTGGCCATTTGTATGTCTTCTTTTGACAAATGTCTATTCATCTCCTTTGCCCATTTTTTAAATTGGATTATTTGTTTTCTTACTGTATAGTTGTTTGAGTTCTTTATATATTCTGGATATTAGTCCCCTCTCACATGCATAGTATGCAAATATTTCCTCCCATTCCATAGATTGTCTTTCCACCCTGTTGATTGTTTCCTTTGCTGTGCAGAAGTTTAATATAATCTCATTTTTCTTTCTTTTGTTGCTTGTGCTTTGGGGTCTGATTCATAAAGTCTTTGCCCAGTCCTACTTCCTGTAGTGTTTCCCCTATGCTTTCCTTTAGCAATTTTATGGTTTTGGGTGTTATATTTAAGTGTTTACTCCAATTCAATTTGTGGCCTAATATATCATCTATCTTGGAAAATATCCCATGCACACTTGAGAAGGATGCGTATTCTATTATTGTTGGGTAGATTGTTCTACATATGTGTTAGATCTAATTGGTTTATTGCCTTCTTCAAGTACTCTATTTCTTTACTTATCTTCTGTCTGGTTGTTCTATCATTGAGAGTGGGGTATTGAAGTCTCCAATGATTATTACAGAACTATGTATTTCTCCCTTCAATTTTGGAAATTTTGCTTCATATTTTGAAGGACTGTTATTAGGTGCATAAATATTTATAATTGCTCTATATTTTGCTGTATTGAACCTTTTCTTTATATATAATGTCCTCCTTTCTGTAATTTTTATTTAAAAATTTTATTTAAAAAGTTTTTGAAGTCTAGTTTGTCTGATATTGGTATAGTCACCTTACTCTCTTCTGACTGGTATTTGCGTGACATATCCTTTTCCATCCTTTTACTTTGAATTTATTTGTGTCTTTGGATGTAAAGTGAGTCTCTTGTAGATGGCATATAGTTGGATTGTTTTTAAATCCATTCTGTCAATCTCTGTCTTTTGATTGCAGTGTTTAGTCCATATAGATTTAAAGTAATTACTGATAAGAAGGGAGTTACTTCTGTAATTTTAATATGCTTCATAGCTTTTTTTGTTTCTCATTTCCTCCATTACTATTTTCCTTTGTGTCTAGTTGTTTAGTTGTTTTTTGTAGTGAAACTCTTAAATTTCTTTCCCATTTCACTCTTCCTTTAGCTGTTTTCTTACTATGGGGACTACATTTAACAGCCTAAAACTGTAAAATTCTTATTTAATTTAAACCAACTTGACTTTAGTAACATAAAACACTTTGCTCCTTTCACAGCTGTCCCTACCTTTTCAGTTGTTGATGTCAGAAAATTACATTTTTATGCATTGTGTGTCTGAAAACCTAAACTAATAAATTTTTAAATTTATTAATCTTTTAAATTATGTAGAAAATAAAATGTTGATTTACAAACCAAGGTTAAGATAATACTAGATTTTAGACTAATTAATTTTTTAAATGTATTAGTCTCTTCAACTATGTAGAAAACAAAAAGTCAAATTACACACCACTGTTATAATAATACTAGCTTTTATAATTGCCCATTTATTTACCTCTACTGATATCTTTGAGTACTGTCTAGTATCGTTTCATTTCAACCTGCAGAATTCCCTTTAGCATTTCTTGTGGGGCAGTTCTCAACTTTTGTTTATCTGGAAAGATCTTAATTTCTCTCTGTCACTCTTGAAAGGCAGTTATGCCAAATATAGAATTCTTGGTTGATAGGTTTTTTTTCTTTTAGCACTTTGAATATATCAGCCCACTGCTTTCTGGCCTCCAACATTTCTGTTGAGAAATCTGCTGATAATCTTATTGGAGATCCCTTTTAAATGTCCACTGAGAGTATTGGTAAGAGGTCTGAGGTTCTTCTTGGCTTGCTACTACCAGTTTGGTGACATCAGGCAAATCATCTAATCTCTTTAAATCTCAGCTCTTTGTCTGTGCTATGGGATAACAACATAAACCTTGAAGTATTTTGTAAATATGCAAGTGAATTACTTTAAGTTGCTCCTAGAGGAGCTGCCAAGATAGGATTAGATATGCAAGAGAGCAGATGCTGATTTAACATGAATGAAAGGAGAGAAAGAAGGAAGGAGGAAAGGGTGGGAAGAGTAATACAACTAGTGGGTCCTCTGGTTATGGTCCCACCCTCTCATCTCCACTGTAAAGTGCACTCCTGAGTTGGATGCTATGCTGTATGAGATTCCATTCCTATGGATCAGGCATTCTGTAAGCCCCTGGATTATGGTGCTGGCTGAAGTGTAGGAAGGCAACCTCATATTAGAAGAGGTATATATCCCTGTGAAGATGAACCACTGACCTTTCCAGTATGAAAGGGTTCCAGTGTAGCTGATTTGCCAACAAGTAGCAGATGATCCCCTTGAGGGATGCCACATCAGGAGGTCAGCATTGGTCTCTGTTGCTGACAGGTTGGACACTCAGAAGCAGCAGTAGCCAGTCTTGTAAGTGGTAGTCTATCCTGCCATGCCTATGCATAGTTCCCCTCTCTTCCAACCTGGTCTCTTCATTTATGTTTTCATCATACCAATTTTATCAGCTGGCTAAGTCATTCTGTCTACTTGGTTACTTAGTGTCTCTTCCATGGTGAATACTCTCTGGTGGGTATTAACACAAATCTTCATTCTCTGTGTCTATTCCCATGTGTCCATCACCTCTAGTCCAGACCTCCTTGTTGCCAATCTTCCATTCTATACCTTTTTGGCCCCTCCTAGATGGCCAGGTCAAGGGTCACTGGCCAGGAACCTGTATATATTCTCACATCAGGCCACTTCTCCTTCCATGTAAAATGGATAATCAGCTACACTATTCACAACTTTACCCACTAGCAAGATTTTTCCTCTTCAAATGTGGCTATGATGCAAGCCACCATCCATTTTCAGCTTATATTCATATAAGAAGCTGACCCGTCTGTAAGCTAAACTCAGGACTTTTCCTGCTCCTTCAGCAGGTTGTATGAAACCCCCCATAAGGACATATGACAAAGTACAGAAGAGGTAGTGGTAAAACTGTTGTGGGTAACATGGAGTCTGAGAAATCTGCTTGTCTTAGTCAGTTCAGGCTTCTATAACAAATATACCATAGACATGGTGGCTTAAATGACAAACATTTATTTCTCATAGTTTTGAAGGCTGAGAATTCTGAGATCACGGTGCCAGCAGATCTGGTTATCAAGTAAGAGCCCACTTTCTGGTTTGCAAATGGCAGTCTTCTAATTTTATTATCATATGGCAGAGAACAGAGAGAGGAAGCTCTTGTGTCTCTTCTTCTAAGGGCACTAATCCCATTCATGAGTCTCCTTTCTTATGACCTAATTGCTTCCCAAAGGCCCCACCTCCTAATACCATCACATTGGGGATTAGGCTTTCAACACATAAATTTTGGGGGAGCATAAACGTTCAGTCCCTAACACTGCTCATGCAGCTTACTCATGTCCTTTGGTCCTGCTCAAGCTTGATCCCAGGTGTACCGTTTCCATCTTAAGATAAACTATTGCTGGGCCAATCTGACTAAATGACTTGGTAAGTCTGATCCAGCTCATAATGGGCTATTCCAGATGCATAGTACCTACCTTGGTGCTCTGTGATCAAGGATTCCTTCTCTATTAGAGTTGAGTAACATGCCAGGAGCTGTTTTTCAAAAAGCACATCATACTGTGTTACAAATGCTGCCTTGTTTCAAAATCCCAGAGGCTTCTGTTGTGATTTTCCCCCTGGGGCTTGCCATTAGGACCACATGGCATATTTCCCCACCACTGACACCTCTAAAACCATATGGTTTGCTGTATTGTATGGCCCAAGTGGTAGGGATGCTTGCATTTCAATTTACACCTGCTGTGGAACCCTTGCTCTGAACTCCACTTAAATCTATCACGTCAGACCATATCACCCAACATATCACCTGGACAGGTGTTCCTGCACAGGTGAAGTATGTTGCCTCCACAGTTTAAAGAGGCCCATCAAGTATTATGCTTCCTTCTTTGTGGTAGATGATGCAAGAGGTAGCAATTTGTATTTTATTTTGGAGGTGATATACCAGAACTGTCTTAACTACCAGACTCCCAAAAACTTCACCGAAGTGGAAGGTCCCTGAATCTTCATAAGATTTATATCCCACCCTCTGGAATGCATGTGCCTTCCCAAAACCTCCCATGTACTAGCCAGCTCTTGCTTATCCTGTCCAATCAGCATGATATAAACAATGTAGTGGATCAGTGTGATTTTCGGTGTGATGTTTAGGTAGCCCAGATCTCTTTTGACTATATAACGACACAGAGCATAAGAGTTGACTGAGCCCTGACCCCAAACTATAAATGAATAGCATAGTTCATCTCATGCGAATTCAAAGTGTTTCTGGTCCTCTTATCCAAAGGTCAGAAAAATTTCCTGTAATGGGCAGTAGATATTACAGTCTTTACATATGGTTTCCTGTAGAACTACTCAACTCTGCAGTTGTGGTGTGAAAGCAGACAAACAGTAGGTAAATGAATGATCATAGCTGTGTTCCAGTAACACTTTACTTACAAACAGAGACAGCTGGCTGGATTTGGCTAACAGGTTGTAGTTCTTTGAACCACTGCTCTTTTCTAACCAGAATGAAAAGGAATGCATTTACCACTTTCAATTGCTTCATACTATGTACCTAAGACTTTTTAAATCTGTTCTAGCCTTCGTACCACATCTGCCACAGCAACACAATGAGGCTTGTTAAATCTACAATAGTCTATAGTCATTCCCTAGATTCTATGGGGCTAGACTGGTGACATGATGATAGGGAAAGTTACCCCCGCATCCTTTAGGTGTTTAACAGTAGCACTACCCTCTACCATTAACCTGAAATGCAATAATGACTTTGGTTAACTATTTAGGTAGAGAAGGGGTTAGTTGCAGAGGTTTCCACTTGGCCTTTGTCACTTTAATAGCTCTTATACTACAGGCTAAGGACCCAATGTTGGGGTTACTTCAATCACCCAGTATAAAAATACTAGTAACACGTTCAGGGCAAGCCTGGGGAAATGACCACTGGATGAATCTTTAGTGGGCCAGACCTCCTGTGAGACAGAATTATCCAGAACTCCATTTGTTACCTAGCTTCTATAATTCTCTAATCTAACAGGGGCCATAAATGTGTGGGTCTGTTTATAAGGTGTGTTTATGTTCCAATGACTATTTGTCTATCACTTCTCCAACTCTACACTGTCTTAATTGCATTACTTTTACAATCTGTTTGGATATTTAATAGGGTAGTCCCACCCACATCTTGTTCTTTCTTTTCAAAATTTTCTGTAGCAGTCTGTATTCTTCTCCTCCATATAAAGTGATTTCACTTAAAATAATTCTATTTTAAGCTAAGCTTTTCACATTCAATGAAAACCTGTTGGTTTTTATGATTGGAAATGCATTGAGTATAGAGATCATGTTGAATCTCTATCCATGATGTTTCTTCAATGGTTAATGTCATCTTTAATATCTTCCTACAAAGTTTCAAAATTTTCTCCATAATGTACTTACAAATCTTTTGTTCTGTTTGATCCTGGGTACTTTCTATTTTTGATGCATTATAAATCTATTTTTTTAAAGCTGTATATTTGAATTATTTATAACATGCATAAAAATAAAACGTTGATTTTTAACATTAATTTTGGGTTCTAGTAACTCTAGTAAATTCTCTTATTACTACTAGTAATGTAAATAACTTGTGTGTTTTTTATAACAAACTTACAACATTTTATTTCTATCTTTTCAAAGTTTATTCTTTTTATTCATCTTTCTTAATGCTGGAAAGGACTTTCAGTACATTGTTGAACAGAAGTGGTGATAGCAGATATTTTCTTACTCCACTTTTAAAAAGAAAGTCTTTTAAAGTTTCACCACTTGGTATGATGTTTGCTGTAGATGTTTACAGCTGCATTTAAACAGTTTTAGGAAGTTCCTTTTTAGTCCTAAGTGCATACTAGTTTAGAAATATTACAGTTTCTTGGTGAATTAAAAACTTTTTGTCATTAAATAGTGCCTTTTACATTTTAATAATGTTTTTGTCTTAAAGTTTGTCTTGTCTGATGTTAATGTAACTATAGCAGCTTTCTATTGGTTATAATTTGCCTGATACATATTTTTCATCTTTTCTCTTTCAACCTTTTCTTCACTCGTATTTTAGGTATATTTCTTTTAAACAATATATAGAATTGAAAACTTATTTTTCAAAATTTATTATTATTTTTTTACATTCTAAAATGTTGCGGAGCAGTTGGGGGGAAGGGGGAGAAGGGAAGTGGGGAGGAAATCGGGTGGGAGGAGTAGGAAGGAGAGGAACTTGGTTGAGGCCTGTGGCACCCCCTGCATTCTGGCAAGGGAGCCAGGGGGGTTCCAGTAGTGGCTTGATGGTCATTACTGGGCTGGTTGCAGAGGTCGGGGGGAGTGGCTGAGGCCATCGGTCCACCACTGCCACAGCTCAGGAGCCCAGTATGCTTCCTGCGGCAGCTCAGTGGTCATGACTGGGCTGGTCACGGATGTCAGGGGGACATGTCTGAGGTTGTCAAACCCCTACTGCCCCAGCTTGGGAGCCCAGGGTGCTTCCTGTGGCAGCTCGGTGGTCATTGCTGGGCTGGTTGGAGATGTCGGGGGGGGGCATGATCGGCCTCCACTACCCTGGCTCAGGAGCCTGGTGTATTTCCTGCAGTAGCCCAATGGTCATCTCTGGGCTGATTGTGGATGTTGGGGGGCATGCATGCATCCCTTGGCCCCCCACCACCCCAGGTCAGGATCCTAGGGCATCTCCTGTGACAGCTTGGTGGTCATTCCAGTGGTTGTCCCTGGGCTGGTTGCAGATGTTAGGGAGGCATGCCTGAGGCCCACAGCTCTCCCCCATAACTGGCTTGGGAGCCCAGGGGGCTTCTGGTCCTTCTAGGATTTATAGGTATTCTTTGGTGGTGTTAGACTTTTACTAATTAATATCAGACTTTGTCTCTGATCTGTGGGTGTTTTATTTTCTCTTTCAGTTCTTTGTTGGATTATCGCTGTTCCTGCCACTTAAACTCTGCACTGGAACTAACTTGTTGTCCTTTGCTTACATCTAAAATGGGGGAACTTCCTGTAGGGACCAGCACTTGTGCCCTGTAATTGAGGTAAATTGCTGTTTGGCTGCTGATTGCCTGGGGAAGGCTTTATGTGCAGCTCAGGTTTTAATTGTTGACCTTGTAGATACTTCCGGGTCTCATGAGGTCTGGTACACCTGGGTTGTGTGGAAACTCTCCTCTCGGCAGCAAACTGCACCTGCTGAAGTTCTATATTCCTGACCAGTTTCCACTGAGTGGTCCTGTGCTGACTGGGGAGCAGATCATCTGTCCAAGCTACGCCCCAGTGCTCCCCTGGTGGGCCCATCTCCCCCACCCCCTGCACTCCAAACACTTCCCATCGGACAGGCCTTGTGCTGGTCCCTTGCAATGATTCACTGGCCTTTGAATGGCTCCTTTTTTCAGTTGTCTGTGGCCCCTTGCTCCTATGTGGGTCCACAGGAATGCTGTTAGTGGTCTTGCTAGCCTAGAGGCCACCAAGGCACTCTTCTCCTCTGCAGTTTCCAAGCAACTTCAGATGAAGGGTACAGCTGTGCCTTTGCCAGCTCTTGCTTTGTGCACTCACCAGCTCCAGCCTTGAAGTGGCCAGGGTTCAAAATGGTGGGAGTAGTCTTTTCTTTCTCTCATTGTGGCTTCTCCTGCCTTCATGAACTCCATAGGTATCTCCTCCTCTTCCCCTGAGCTCTAGTAGCCCCAGCTTGGCTGTCGTGCTTTTTAATAGTTGTAAATTGGTTGATTTGTGGGAGTGACGCTGGGAACCATCTATTCTGCCATCTTGACCAGACGCCTGAAAACTCCTTTTAATAATTTTTATTTTTTAACGAGTTCACTTTTATTTATGATTACTAATATATTTATTTCTATATTTTCATTTTTATTCATCTCAGTTTTTTCTTCCTTTTACTGCCATTATTTTGGATTGAATAATTATATTTTCCCTATGTCTTTTTTTTTTTTTCTGTTTTCAAAATTATATGCTATACTATTATTCTTTTTGTGGTTATCTTTGAATTTTAGTGAGCATATTTAACTAAATCTAAGGTTATTCAATAGTTTTTTCTTCTCCCAAGAGTACAAGATTTTGAACTCTAATTCTGCTTATCCCTTTCTAGGCTTATGTCCTACTGTAGACCATTATTTTAGCTTTATTTAATAGTGGTTATAAATTCCATTAATTAGAAAATATGTCATAATTTCAAATAATCAGTTTTTGTTTAGCTTTACTCACAAATCTACAATAATCATTGCTTATTTTACCTTGTCACATCTCAGTCCTTTTGCAGTACATTATTAAGGAGTTCATTCGGTGAGTATCTGCTGATGGTAAGTATTTTAAGTTTTTGTCTAAAAAATATTTTTTCACCCTTATTCTCAAAAGGTACCTTACTTGATATTCAGTTCCAGGCTGACAGAAATTTTATCACAGCATTTTGAAAATATTATGCTATTATTGCCTTCAGGTTTCTATTGTTGCTGCTCTCAAGTCTGCTGTTAGTCTAATTGTTAATTCGTGAGTGGATAATTTACCTTTTCTCTCTGGCTTTTTAAAAAGATCTCTGTTTTAATGTTCTGCAAATTCGTCATGATGTTTATTCTTTTTACTTAACCTGTTTGGGCTTCACTGTACTTTCTGAATTTGAGAATTTTGGTGTTCTACCAGTTTCAGAAAAAAATTCTTATTGCTCTTTCCCATTATCTTTATTATTTCCTTCTGGAATTCCACTTAGACATATGACAGACCTTCTAATTCTATTTCCTACCTATCTTTCATGTCTCTGTATCCTTATTTCAATCTCCCATCTCTTGCTCTTTCTGTGCTTGACTCTGAAAATATATAATATATTTTATAAAATATAAAATATATAATATAATATATTTTATAAAATATAAAATATATAATATATATATATACACACACACACACACACACATATATATAGAAGTGGGATTGCTGGATCATATGGTAGTTCTATTATTAATACACATGCACATATATTCTAATTCTCTATTAATTCTAATTCTAATTAACAAATTCTTACTTCAGTCGTACTTGATCTGCTCTTTAATCCACTCATTGAGTTTCTAATGTTAGCTATCTCTTTTCATTTATGACTCTCCATTTAGTTGTTGTTTACATCTATCTGGCTTTTTAAATCTTTTATTTTTGTCTGTTTTCAGTTCTTTTAATTCTTTAAATATTTAAAGTGTCATTTTATATTCTCTATCCAGTAATTCCATTATTGGAAGTTTTGATTGTCAAATTACGCCATTTGTCATTCGTGCTTACTGTTGCCCATGATGCTTTGACTCCTCATGTGTTTTGGGCTGTGGGACCATGACCAGTAGGGCTTTTTCTGTAGGAATCTTATGGGTCTGGATTGAAGTTTATTTATAAATTATCTAGAGAGAATTTATTTCTCTCTTTTTGCTTCTCTCAGGCAAGCAGGGGCTCTACCAACCTAGGACAAGTTCTTATTATCCTGACATCGATTTTACTGGACTAAGCACTAAATATAACTTTTAACCCCAAACTCATATGTAAACAGCTCTCTCTTTATACATTTTCAGGGTGCTTAGGCAGAGCCAGACAAGTGTCCTGCCTTCTCCTACTACTGGCATGTGGATTTATTTTGCAGTCTACCCATTCTCTAAGGACAGAGCTGCGACTGAAGGAAGCACTTACTTGTTTCACCCTAGTCATGGCCATGACCAAGGGTATAGCTCTTTGAGTGTCTCAACTTTAAAAAGACATTTGGTTAAAACTACTCATCTGGCCCAGTCCAAGACTCTAACTTCTGACTCCAGTCAGCCACTAAAACCCAATCATCATGGTTACCAAGATTGACAAATTTCTCCAGGGTAACAGTAGTGTCAGAGACAAATGACCACTCTGATGTTTAGCTTAGTTTTCAGCTTTGGGTACTAGATTTTCCGTACCTTTTGCAGGTTCAGCTATTTTAAAAATACAGTGTTATTTTTCCATGTAGGTATTTTGTAAGGGGACGTTTTTAACGATATCTACTATGTCATACTCTTGGAAACTGAAGTTCCTATTTTCTCATTACAAGAGTAAGAAAACCTTTCTTAGTGGGCTCCTCACAGAATTTCCCATCACGTGTCATTGGCCACACACTTGCATAAATCAATCAATGGCAAGAAAAGTGGGGGTTCCAAAACTGAATTAACACTAGTCAGGATTTACCTCAGGGACACACAAGGGAGGAGTAGACAATGAAACGAAACTGGGGAATAGAGAGGAAATAGCTGTTGGGGAGACAAAATAGGACATCTGCCACATGGATAATTTAGGGGAGACTGGGTAGATTAGTCTGACTAGAATAGTGTTTGACCTAGAGAGTAACAGGACATAAGACTGGAAAGGTATTTCAGGGGTCAAAGCATGGGAGTACCACAAATGCTGACAACAGTGTTAAGAATGAATTAGAGGCAGGAGAGATTAGAGGCAGTAAATATAATCTGAGAAGCTTTTGCAGTAACTTAGGCGTGACATGACAATGACCTAAACCATGTTGGATTGCAATAGGAATTCAGAGAGGGAAACACATTATGAGAAAAATAAATAATATTTGCTGATTCAATAGGATTCAGGATGAATTAGAATAAAAGTAAGACTTTGGTGTACTTAAATAAATATACTTGATATTGTGATAAAGATGAGAGGATTTAGATTCAGATTTTAGGGTTCCAGTTCTAGCTCTGCCATTTCCTATGTAAGTAACCTTGGGCAAATCATTCAGCATCTCTGATCCTTAGTTCTCTAATTTGTAAAATGAAGATGATTATATTTTTACTACTTACCTTAAAATGTTGTAAGAATAAAATGAAATAGTTTCTGAATGTACTTCAAAGTTGTATACGACTATATATATGTTTATTAGGGCATGTTTACCAGAAACAAGCATTTAGTTTGAATACTGCAACAGAAAGTAGTAGACATGGCTCTCTTCCTTGAGGCTGTTACAGCTCAGTGTTGGGAGTTGTTATTGGGAGAAGGGACATATAGTTTTTCATGTCTTAAGAAAAGCATGAAGAGGAGAGGGTGATGGGGTAGAGCGGGGATGGAAAGTAAAAAATTAAATACGTTTCCCAGCTACCTTACTTCTGGGTGAGGGAACATGACTGATCAGTGAAATGAAGTCACTTCCAGGTTGAGTATCTTTCAGTAACCTTAGAGGTCATATGCTAAAAACAGTTGCATCAAAAAATGAAAGAAGCTTGAATTCCTGGATCACTACTTAAAGGAGAGCTGACTGACCAGAAACATCAGCGAAGAGTTTTGCATGAGTGAAAAATAAACTTTTGCTTCCCCCCCCAGCTTTATTAAGCTAAAATTGACAAATAAAAGTTGTATATATTTATAGTGTACAATGTGATGTGTTCCTACATTGTGAAATGATTAAATCAAGCTAATTAACATATCCATCATCTCATATGCTTTTGTGCGTGTGTATGTGGTGAGAACATTTAAGATCTACTCTCTTAGCAATTTTCAAGTATACATTATTGTTAATGTGTACAGTATATCTCCAGGACTTATTCATCTTGCATAACTGGACTTTTTTTTTGTTTGTTTGTTTGTTT
>NW_007731648.1:69364-81600 GCF_000696425.1 Galeopterus variegatus
TTCTTTGGATATATTCCCAGCAGTGGGATAGCTGGGTCATATGGTAGATCTGTCTGCAACTGTTTGAGGAACCTCCAAACCATTTTCCATAGGGGTTGCACCATTGTGCATTCCCACCAACAATGTAAGAGAGTTCCTTTTTCTCCGCAGCCACGCCAGCATTTATCTTTCGGTGTCTTTTGGATTTTTGCCATCCTAACTGGGGTGAGATGGTATCTCAGTGTGGTTTTGATTTGCATTTCCTGGATGCTGAGTGATGTTGAGCATTTTTTCATATGACTGTTGGCCATTTGCATATCTTCTTTAGAGAAATGCTTACTTAGTTCTTTTGCCCATTTTTTGATTGGGTTGCTTGTTTTTTTCTTGTAAAGTTGTTTGAGTTCTTTATATATTCTGGATATTAGTCCTTTGTTGGATGTGTATTTTGCAAATATTTTCTCCCACTCTGTTGGTTGTCTTTTAGCTCTGTTAATTGTTTCTTTTGCTGTGCAGAGGCTTTTTAGTTTGATATAGTCCCATTTGTTTATTTTTCCTTTGGTTGCCCGTGCTTTTGGGGACATATTCATGAAGTCTGTGCCCAGCCCTATTTGCTGAAGGGTTTCTCCTATGTTTTCTTTAATAAGTTTTATTGTTTCGGGGTGTATATTTAAATCCTTGATCCATTTTGAGTTGATTTTAGTACATGGTGAGAGGTATGGGTCTAGTTTCAATCTCCTGCATATGGATATCCAGTTATCCCAGCACCCTTTGCTGAAGAGGGAGTCCTGACCCCAGTGAATAGGCTTGGTGCCTTTGTCGAAGATCAAATGGCAGTAAGTGCGTGGGTTGATTTCTGGGTGTTCTGTTCTATTCCATTGATCAGTGTCTCTGTTTTTGTACCAGTACCATGCTGTTTTGGTTATTGTGGCTTTGTAGTATAGTTTAAAGTCAGGTAGAGTAATACCTCCAGCTTTATTTTTTTTTGCTCAGCGTTGCTTTGGCTATTCTTGGTCTTTTGTTATTCCAGATAAATGACTGTATAGTTCTTTCCATTTCTGAGAGAAATGTCATTGGAATTTTGATGGGGATTGCATTGAATTTGTATATTACTTTGGGTAGTATAGTCATTTTCACTATATTGATTCTTCCAATCCAGGAGCATGGGATGTCTTTCCATCTTCTTGTATCCTCTCTAATTTCTCTCAGGAGTGGTTTATAGTTCTCGTTATAGAGATTTTTCACATCCTTAGTTAGTTCATTTCCTAGGTATTTTATTTTTTTGGCGGCTATTGTGAATGGGCAGGCTTTCTTGATTTCTCTTTCTGCTTGTTCACTATTGGTGAAAAGAAATGCTACTGATTTTTGTGTGTTGATTTTGTATCCTGCTACTGTGCTGAACTCTTTTATCACCTTTAAGAGTTTTTTAATAGATGATTTGGGCTGTTCGATATATAGGATCATGTCATCTGCAAACCATAACTGGACTTTTGTACCCTTTGACTAATACCTACTTTTTTCCCCCTCCCTCCAATCCCTGAAAACCACTATTCTACTCTCTGCTTCTATGAATCTATTTTAGATTTCTCATATAAGTGGTATCTGGTAGTATCTGTTCTTCTGTGACTGGCTCATTTCACTTAGCAATATGTCCTCTGGGTTCATGCAAGTTGTTGCATACTGCAGGATTTTTCTTTTTTATGGCTGAATAATATTCCATTGTGTGTCTATGCTACATTCACTGATGGACATTTTGTTTGCTTTCATGTCTTGGCTGTTGAGAATAATGCTGTAAAGAATATGGAAGTGTAGGCCCGAGCCCGTGGCGTACTCAGGAGAGTGCGGTGCTGGGAGTGCAGCAGCGCTCCCGCTGCGGGTTTGGATCCTATATAGGGATGACTGGTGTGCTCACTGGCTGAGCGCGGTGTGGCCAGTCTCAAAAAGGACAAAAAAAAAAAAAAAAAAAAAAAAAAAAAGTATATGGAGGTGTAGATATCCATTCAAGATCCTGATTTCAACTCCTTTGGATAAATACCCAGAAGTGGGATTGCTGGATCATATGGTAGTTCTATTCTTAACTTTTTGAGGAACCTCCATACTGTTTTCCATAGTGGCTGCACCAATTCACATTCCCACCAATAGGGTACCTTAAGAGTTCCATTTTCTCCACATCCTCACCAATAGTTTTTTTTTTTTTTTTTTCATAGTAGCCATCCTAACAGGTGTGAGGTGATATCTCATTGCAGTTTTGATCTGCATTTCCCTGATGATTAGTGATGTTGAACATTCTGAGGTATATATATATATATAAAGTATGATCCTATACATGATGAAAATGAATGTGCTAGAGCTACATGAATTAACATAGATATGTCTCACAATTAATTGTGAAAAATCAAGTTTTATAAGGATATATATATTATGAAACCATTTATGTAAAGTTTAACAACATAAAAAAATACCATATATTGTTGAGGAATACATATATATCTAGCAAGATATAAAGCCATGCATGGTGTCTTTGTTTCTGCTGCTATAACAAAAGACCTTAGAGTGCATAATTTATAAAAAAGAAAAATTTATTGCTCACAGTTCTAGAGGCTGGGAAGTTCAAGATCAAGGCACCAGCAGGTTCGGTGTCTGGTGAGGGCTGCTCTCTGCTTCTCAGATGGCACCTTCTTGCTGTGTCCTCATGTGGTGGAAGGGGGCAAAAAGGAATGAACACTGTGTCTTCACATGGCAGAAGAGAAGAAAGAGCAAAAGGGCCTAGCTAGTTTCCCCCAGCCCTTTTATAAGGCCATCCCCCCAGCCCTTTTATAAGGGCATTAATCCCATTCAAGAGGGTGGGGCCTTGATGAGATAATCACCTCCCAGAGGATCTAACTTTTAGTACCATCACATTGGTGACTAGGCTCCAACATCTGAATTTTGGAGGAACACATACATTCAAACCATAGTATAACAGCACATAGAAATAATAAATTTAGAATAATCCAAGGTGGAGATTGGAGGAAGAGAAACATGCCTGGGGTGGTATGCACAGGGAGTTATAACTGTGTTTTTAATGTTTCATTCCTTAAACTGAGTGGTAAGAATAGGGGCATTTGTTATGTTATCTTTATATTTTTATGCATGTTTGACACATCCATAATACACTTGAAGAGGTAGAAGAAAATTCATCCTTCTTCTTTCAGTGGACAATGCCATGTTTGGATATGATGTCTGAAACTGTAGTAACCCAGGCCACCATTCTGAGGCCAGCAGTTAGTGGTGTCAGGTAGACTCACTAAGGATGCCAGAATTGAAACACGTAAAGAACTCAGGTCCCTGCTGCAGTAACAAAGCTGCTAAACCAACCCACCCTGCAGCGCCTATCTCTGGACTTCTTGCTCTGTGAGATGATCGATGTTCTTATTTTAAGAAAACAGAGCTGTTTAAATTTGCTGTCACTTGTAGCCAAAAGCATCCTAACTTATACCATCCACAAGAGCTATCTTCTTCAAATCTTCTCCTTGCCCCAAACAAGATTTCCATTTGTAGCGCCTATCAAAATTATAAACGTTAATACTCAGTTCAAATTCTCCTTCTGTCACAAAACTTTTCTTCATCAAGAAGTTTACAAAGATATCTTCCTATTCAGGATGCCTGTATCACTTACTGTCTCTAGCTGTTTAGGACCATTCAGTGAATAGGTAATTTAAATTCAATCAAGCTGCTTTGGAAACATGATCTCTGGAATTTTAAACTGCAATTTTGACTCACCATATGCGTTACTCTGTCTTCTGTTGCTTATAACATAGTACCTGAAACTGGGTAATTTATAAGAAAATGAAATTTATTTCTTACAGTTTTGGAGGCTGGGAAGTCCGTGGTCCAGGGGGCACGTCTGATGAGGGCCTTCTTGCTGATGACTCTCTACAGCAATGCAAGATATCACATGGTGAGAATAGCAAGAGCAAGAGAGCACGTTAGCTCTCTTGCTCTCCTTATAAAGCAATTGGAACAACTCCCTGATAACCCATTAATAGGTTAACCCATTCATGAGTGCAGGACCTGCATGATCCCATCACCTGTTAAAGGCCCCACCTTTCAACACTGCCATAGTCTAATTTCCCACCCTCTTAGTACTGTTACAATGGGGATCTAGCTTCAGTGAGTTTTGGGGTGACATTCAATCCACTGTACTGTACAAAAGTTCTTTTTTTTTTTTTTAAGAAACAAAGACCAGCTGAATTTTACTGGTAGTTGGGGAAAGGGTCAGACTGGCTGGAAGCCTTGGTGAGCAGAGGCCCCAAACTTTAGCTTTAATTAATGAAAAAATCTATTTTTACACATATCCAGCAAACTTTTGCCATTTACCAATAAAAATCAGTAATCATCCAATCAAGCTAAGCCTCACGTCATAAAGGACTGATGGTAAAATAGGCAACTGAACTATTAAGCAGCCCAGGGATAACAAATGAGAGTATTAAAAGCACAAAAGTCATTTCCCAGTTTAGTAATAACAACAGCTGTCAATTATGAACCCCTACTATGTTCCAGGAACCGTGCTTTATGTTTTATATACAATATCTCATTTATCCTTTATAATAATTCAGCTCTGAGATAGTCACCTTCTACAGAGGAGGAAAGCCAGGCTTAGAGACTTGAAGTGATATCGATGTCAGAGAATCAGAAAGTGGACAGGTTAAGATTCAATTCCAGATCTTCATGCCTTCAAAGACAATGCCTTTTCCACATGCCACGCTACCACTCAAGAACTTATTCATTCACTGAATTATGGATCAGTCACTGTTCCTAACAGTGGAATTAAAATGGTAGGGAGAATATACATGTTTCTACTGTCCATGAAACTTAGATTGGTAGATGAATTATGCAATTATGTTCCGAATGTACCACTGACCATTTTAGAAATCACACTGTGGGTGCAGCGCTTATATTTTGCAGTGCTCAATCAGCAATGATGCTTTGATTTTTCTGTTACTGTTAGTCCCACAAAGTAATGTAAATAGGTTTAGCATGCAATGATGCTGTCCAAAATGTGCCATCAAGAAATATCATCAGAGTAACTGGTGTTGATGACATCCTTACAGAATTATACAAATGTGATAACTCACATAGCAATAGTAAAATTTAACTGCATGTAGAAGAACCACATTCCACAGGATTTCAAAAATGCATCAATTTTACACCTGTGGAAAACCTAAAGGGGCTGTGTGTGCTGTGTTGATCACTGAGGCATATCACTCGTGCCCACCACTGGGAAGATATTAACATATATCATACTCAGTAGACTAGTTATACACGTCAATGTCATGGATATTTGACCTAAAACTCAGTGTGCCTTTCATTCCAGTCACGGAACAGTGGACATGCTTTTCTCCCTCAGGCAGCAACAAGAGTGCAGAGAACAATGCTCTGATTTGTTATCTTGTATTTATGGCCTTAACCAAGATCTCTGTTACAAATGTGTTTGTGCGTGGGAAATACTACAAAACAGTGGCTCCCCATATAATTTTAAAAGCACGATACTAATCCATTTATTTTAATAATGCGAAAATTCTTGGTATTTTTTGGCAATGTTCTTTCCAGAGATTTTACTATTAATATTGAATACACATAAAAGTAGGTTTCATTTCTAATACCTGTATAACAAAAGGGCTAGAAGTAATTAGTCTGGATATTTTCTGTGACAGTGATTGTGTGCATGTAGTTTATAATTGGAATGATTGTTCAAGGTTAACAGGGCTGCTCTTCACTGTCAACATATACTTACTTCATTTGGAATGCAGCCCATACACTGCACTTACCATTAATTCAATGACAGTTTGGGGGGAACTTACTAAATAGATTGCCAAATAAAATCACAGTTACATTGTTATCTTAGTATTGGGTCTCAGAACAATAGCCTGAGAACCACTGCCGTATCAGTAAAACCCAATACTGATTCTTAACCATAAAATATTAAGAGAAAATGCATTTGTATCATTTCTTTACTATGAGACTCAGATGTGGATTCTGCTACCATTATTCATTCATCCATTCATTTAAAGAAGTTTTTTTTAAAAGCATTTTCTATGTACTTGTGCACTGGAAATACAAAGATAATTAAGACAATATTTACATTTAAAGACCTCACAGTACAGCAGTAAACTCATAAAAACATAAAATTACGCAATAGAAAAGTACAAGTGTAGAGTCATACTTTGGATATTATGGGAGCACCAGGGTGGTATGCCCGGCCCAGCCTGCAGAGGAGACTGGGGAAACAATGAGCAAAGTGAACAGTCAGGGAAAGCTTACTAGGGGAGGTGATATGTGGGCTGAGGCTTCAAGGACAGTTATAAATAACTGCACTATTCCAAGGAAATGAGCATGAAGACTGAGGTGGAGATGAGGGTTGGATACTTTTTGCCAGAATAAATACCACGTGCAAAGTTTAAACGATACATCTCCAGCACTTAGCAGAGGGCCCTGATACATAAGCCCTCATTATGTATTATTTAATTGATCATTCTATTTTACCTGTAGTCAAAGAAGAGAAATGATAACACACTGAACTAGAACAATGATGGGGAAAAAAATGACAGTAAAGAAAAGGATCAATTTGAGACATTTTTGACAAATTTGAAACAATTTGGGACTTTACCCACCAGTGAAACTGGCAGGACTTGGTGATGGTCTGGATGGGAAGTTATGGAAAGAGTTCAGGATCACTCCAAGATCTCTGAATTAGATGAATGGGTGGGCAGCTGTGCCTTTAAAATAGAAAATATAAAACAGAAATGGAAGTAAGATTTTAAAGGTAATGATAATTAAGTCCATTTTGGATGAGTTGGGGGTATTTTTAAGTGTATAAGTTGAGCAGACTAGATAGATGTGTTGCCTTCTCACAAGCTTTCTCCTGGATGCAGAGCTCTAGGAGTAATCAGCACATGGTAATAGGTTAAAAACATAAGCATGGATAAAAATCACTCGGGGAAATATTATATAGTGAGAGGAACAGTGAGCTGAAGACTGCTGAACTCTGAGCAAAATCAACATTTAAGAAAGAAGAGGAGGAAGAAAGGCCCGTAAAGAAGTCATAAAAAGAATAATCACAAAAATAGAAAGCGAATTTTAAAAACCTGGGTTACAAGAAGTCAAGAGAATAGCTCTGAGGAGAAATGATAGACCACTTTAAAAGCAGCACAGAGTTTTAATCAGGTAAGTACTATACGTGCACTGGATTTAGCAATCGTCATCCCTGACTTGTTAAGTTGGCAGCGGGGATGGAAACCAGGCTACTATCATTAAAGATTGATTGAGAGAGCGGATGAGGAGATGAAAAATGGCTAGATTTCTTTATATTGCCTAGCCCATCTACACTTGTCCACGATAAAACAAAATCAAAAGATAAGAGCCAAATGCAGCAGTGCTCTAGGCATGTATCATTGGTGGAGTAGCATCCAATGTGAAGTCAGCAGAGATTTGCTGGAAATGGTTATAATTCCCAAAAGAATTTTCTAAGACCAACTCTGCAAAACAAAGTGTGCTATTGGATGTCCGATTAAACGAAACAAAGATTCCCTACAGGCAACCTTAAGGGCACGTAACAATTACTCTCAGTCATAAGAATTGATAGTGAAAATGCACTCTGCATGGAGCATGACATGTCATAACACACCATTCAGCTACTTGAAAAACATCGAATACATAAATCAGTGTCCAAAAGGAATTGTGCAAAACAGGCAATATGTGGACAAGAAATCTGCTGGTAGCTCCAGCTCTAATTTGTTCACTAACAGCTCCATACATTTATAATTCATTAAAAGATAACACTTAAAGTCAATTAGAGGCAGCATTTCAAGGGCTAAGATCAGATCATTTGATAACATGCACCTGTCTTGTCAGTAAAATAGCCCACTGTTAATTAATAAATATAACTTAGTAAGATTTCAGATTTAGTATCTCTTTTCACTTAGTTTTTAAAAAGTATTTATTTGCAATAATTAATACATAGTATCTTCAAATATGCAATATTATGTATAGATAATTTTTAAAATTTCATATGGTGTTTTTGTCCAGTAGTTACAAATATGTATTTGAGAATGAAGAACCACTGACTCATTTATCCATTCAAAAATTCATTATTCATTATTCACTAGGTGCCATAGTATTTTGTGCAAAAGTACAAGACAGGCTGTGGAGATACAAAGGTGAAATGACATGTTCCCTATTGTCTTATGTATCGTCCCTTGGGAAAACAATGCCAAAAAAATTACTACATATAAAAAGCTAAAATGGTGCAAAAATTGTGGGAGATCAAAGGAAGGACTTCTAGAGGGAAACCAGAGGAACTATGAAAAAATTTTAAAAGATAAATATTTTAAATACTAAATATTAAAAGGACTGATGGAATTTATTTCACTCTTGAAAGTCACGCTGTTGTGGGCATTTGTTAATTGTGCCCCCAGCACTAACACAGGCCATTTTCAGCCATGGGTTTGGGTGAGGCTGCCTACATGCAGATCCAGAGATAGGCCCTGATTAGTTTAGGTATAACCTATACTCATAAAGATTGGTTCAGGAATGGACATATGATGAAGATATGACTGTTAGAACATCTAGGAGGGAAAAAAGGCTGGTGCTTCATAACAAGATTGTTTGCTCGTTTGTTTTTTGTTTTACCTGAACAAGGATGAGAAAAGGATGAAACCCTAGGATCTGTCTGCAGCCACCTTTGACCAATGAGAAGAGACTCTACCTGAAAGAGGTGTTAGCACTAAAGAGGCAAAGCAGAAAAATGGAGAGAACTGAGCTCTGGTCACATCACTGAGTCCAGAATCAAATCATGCTTCACGGTATATGGGCAAACAAATTCCTTTTATTGTAACCAGATTGAAATGTGTGGTCTATATCTCTCAACCTATAGTACTAACCCATTTAAAATTTAATATAATTGAAATCTAGGGTAATGCATTTCTCTGAACGCCCCCTCCCCCCCAGACCAACAAGCATGTTCAATATCAACTTAAACATCCCAAATGATGCAAAGCGTTATAAAATATATCCAATATCATGTTACACATAGAGCTGTGGCACAAAACAACTCTTTCCAGAGCAAATCTATATGTAAATGCCTGCTAAAGTGAGAACTTAACCTACCATTCTAAGGTGGGACATAGTGCCCCCGCTTTCATACATTTTGTCTACTCTAAGGGCAGAGAATTTGAGAAGAAATGAACACACACTAGAATAAGGGTCAAGCCCTGAGGAGGCTTTTTAAAACAAGAGACACGATGAATGAAAGTTACTTGGAGTGAAGTGACACTGATGGAGTGAAGTGACACTGACTCTGAAGTATAAAGATCAAATGAAAATTGGGGGGGAAGATAATCTATTCAATGTCTAAATGATATTAAATATTAATGATAATTAGTAAAATTAATTATAAATTAAAGATTAAATTATTAATAATTACCAAATATTTGGAAATTACTAATTTTTAGATACTTTCTCATCTCTTTGAATTATACAGATTTCCAAATCTGATTATATTTTAAAGATGTATCTATAAGAATAAACACATTTGTAACATGTGAATAGTACAAAAGAGATTTCTCAGACTAAATGCTCAAAGGCCTTGATTAACCAGGATGATTTCTAAACCTGTGACTAGAAGAGATAGGGGGAAAAGGTTCTGGTTAATTCCATGACCTGCCCTATTAAGTAGTCTGAAAACCATTTTTATATTTGTTTTAAAATTTTTTAATTGTAACATAGTTGATTGTACATATCTGTGGGGTACAGAGCTGAATATCAATACTTGTGTGCAATATGTGATGCTCAGATCAGGATAATTAGTATGTTCAGTATACAATTTAATCATTTTTCATGTCCCTTTACCAATTAGACATTATACAATTTAATCATTTTTCATGTCCCTTTACCAATTCCTTCCTCATCCCTCCTCCTTTACATCTTTTTTTAATTACTGTTTTTAAATTGTGAAATAATTATAGATTCACAAGAAGTTGCAGATAAGTACAGGGAGGTTCTGTATACCCTCACCCTGTTTCCCCCAATGCTTACATTTTACCTACTTATGGTACAATATGAAAACCAGGAATTTGGTATTGGAACAATGTATATGTTAGTTCTATGACATTTACACATGTGTGAATGTGTGTAACCATCATGGTCAAGACACAGAACTATTCAATTACCACAAAGATCTCCCTTGTTCAACCCATTTATAGGCACTTCTACCTTCTAATCGCAACCAAAACAAAAGTTTCAAGTAACACTACTTACTCTGCCTAGGTAAGATGGCTCTATTTATTTTCTATTTAAATCTGGTCTAGTCTATTTTATTTCTGTAATTGCTGTCCCCACCCTTTGATGCCATGGCCTATTAGTAGGTCCTGATCCTCAATTTTAAAAACAGTACAATAAGTGAGAACCTCCAAATTTATTCCCTTTGAGATTTTGGTTTGGGGGGAAAAACCTGACTTACAGTGAATTCTCTTTTCTAACCACAGCTGCTCATTTTTGGTGATTTCAACTTTGGTCTCACCCTTCCATAGCTTTTCTTAGCCTTTGAGGTTTTAAACTCTTCTCAGATCACGAAGCAGTCTCCAGACCTAACTAATTTATTATTCCAACGCAAAGAAAATAGATTTGCTAAATAAATTCCAATTTATTAATTCACCATGAGATTTATAATAAACCAATGGGGTTTGTTTCAATCAGCTCCTACTAAGAAAATCAAAATACTATTGCAGTAGAGTTGCATGGTAAATGCGCATACCATAAAAGGTGATAGTCTATGATGGCTTGGTCACCCTTCTTCTGTACAACTGAGGAATATACTTTTGCCCTCAAGGATCAATTCCTAACAAAATGGCTACTCTTCGACCCTCCTTTTCTTGAAACCCAGGCTGGGGTAGAGAATAGTGGTGGTGTTAATTTAATTCTAACACCTGAAATTACCTCCTGGGCTTGCGCTAGTTTTCTCAAGTTCAACTTTGTGGGGGTATCAGGATAACGTTCATCTTTCAGACAGGAAATACAGTTTTAGTTTAGATTTTGCAAATACTTAGCAACATAACAACAGCTCCTTTTCTTTTTCGGTGTGCAGTTTTCTCTTTGGCCGTCATTCAGGTTGGGCCAAAGAACCAAGCCACAAAGGCTCCTCTTGTGGCTTTATTCCTACCACATATTTATTACCTGTAAACACTCAGCCTCTTCTGGACAGGCCCACGGCCGTAATTAACAAGCCTCGGGTATACGGGTCACTTTCTGGGATCTTAACATTTATGACGATTATGATCTCGTCTAGTTTGACGTGAGAAAAAAATGTCCACCTTTCACTTCAGAAGAAAAACAGAATAGTTTAGAATTTAGGTACAAAGATGTGGAAAGAGCACAGTCTTCCCCGTCCCCGCAACCAGCTGGAGCCTCTTCACCGACCGTCCTCGCAGCGGCGGCTCGGCCCGAGGCCCGGGCTCAGGGTCGCTTGAAAACCGGCCACAGTTTCGCGTTCCGGACAACGGGTTTTACCAAATATCTGTCTTGAGTATAAGTGTTTACTCGTTTTCTGATCAGCGTCCCAGCTAGACTCTGGTCGCAGCGAGGGACCCACTACCACTCTGTGTGTGTGCGTGTGCGTGTGTATGCGTGGTGTGTGTGTCTGTGTGTGTGTTTGTGTGGGCGTGTGTGTGCGCCACTGCCCTCTCCTTCTTTCCTTCGACCATAACGGAGCATAAGAAACTACAGTTGGAAACTACAGCCAGTTGTTAATATTCCTGGACACTCTTGAGCTTTATTTTCCTTCTGTTTTGCGAACTTCACAATTGCTTGTTAGCACCAATATCTAAACTTATCATTTCCCTTCACGGTTTCTAACAACTCGGACCACATGAGTTTAAAGGTAGCATATTTATGTTTTTATTACCTTTACAAAAGAAACATTGAGATGAAAAGAGAGGGAAACCGAGTCCATAGTAAAGACCGAAAAGTAATATGAAATTAACCCATGTAATAAGCTGTGTGTGCGCGTGTGTGTCTGTGTGCGTGTGTGTGTCTGTGTGTGTGTGCGTGTGCTGTGTGTGGGTGTGTCTGTGTGCGTGTGTCTGTGTGCGTGTGTCTGTGTGCATGTGCGTGTGTGTGTCTGTGCGTGTGCTGTGTGTGGGTGTGTCTGTGTGGGTGTGTCTGTGTGCGTGTGTCTGTGTGCATGTGCGTGTGTGTGTCTGTGTGCGTGTGTGTGTGTGCGTGTG
>NW_007731648.1:81610-97874 GCF_000696425.1 Galeopterus variegatus
GTCCTAGCTAGACTCTGGTCGCAGCGAGGGACCCACTACCACTGTGTGCGTGTGTGTGTGTGTGTGTGCGCGTGTGTGTCTGTGTGTGCGTGTGCGTGTGCTGGGGAACGGGAGGTTAAGGAATTGATGGAGAAGGTGAAGGAACTGAAAAGTCTTAGGAAAAATATGTTGTGTGTTTATCTGAATTATCAGTTGAACACTCTGCCATCCAGTGATTTTAATAATGAAAAAAACAATAAGACACCGACACAATTTTTGCCACTGCCCTCTCCTTTCCTTCGACTCTGACGGAGCGGAAGAAACTACAGTTGGAAACTACAGCCAGTTGTTTATATTCTTCCTAGACACTCTTGAGCTTTATTTTCCTTCTGTTTAGCGAACTTCACGATTGCTTGTTAGCACCAATATCTAAACTTACCATTTCCCTTCACGGTTTCTAACAACTCAGACCACATGAGTGTAAAGGTAGCATATTTATATTTTTATTACCTTTGCAAAAGAAACGTTGAGATGAAGAGAGGGAAACCGAGTCCATAGTAAAGATGGAAAATTAATATGAAATTAACCTATGTAATAAGGTGTGTGTGTGTGTGTGTGACACACCAGTACTTGACAGGACTAGTATATAGTGTGGCTTGAGCCAGAGGGTAGAGAAGAAAACCTTGGAGGTTGCTTAAAGTTGACTGTTTTTTCCATTGACAATTAGTAGGCCCTGAGAATCCACTGTCTGACCCATTCAAGTGTTGAAACTAAAGATTCATGAGGAAATGGCTGGCGGCTTTTGATTGTTCTTGTTTATACTCTTCTTTTTAAAATAAGGAGTGTAGTTTCTTCCCATACTCCACCATATAAATGTGGTGGATATAAGCGAAGAGTTTCACTGCTTTTAAGAGCAAAAACCCGTGGCATGTAAAGACGGTTTCAATCAGCCTAGGAAAGGAAACTTTTTCTCACTGGGGGAATCCACACTTGTTTCATCAGTGTCAGTATCACAGGTTAAATGACTGTCCAGGAGCCCGTAAGTAAACCCACTAACAAGCTTGTTGTTTTTCTTTTTCAACAAATCAGAGCTCCCTCATGATGGTCCTTCCAGGCCTCCAGGCAGATAGCAGCTCTCTTACCTTTTTCCTGGTGCCGATGTGCACCACTGAACATCTTGCTCTCCAGTCAAACTGTCAGCATCTTGCCGCATCTCTGTCTGCTGCCACCATTACGTGAGGCTCATTTACTGAGGACAAATTAAGTTTGTGTGGGCAGCCAAAGAGCTCAGAGGTGCTCGATCAACGTGGGAGGCGGAGGAGCAGGCGCATGCGCAGGAGCAATCAGGCTTCCAGTTTGCCAGATAATTGCCCTCAGAAGATCCCCAGAAGCTATGAAAAGTGAAAGGAAGGCTGCTACAGAGTTCCCAGCATTTTTTTGTTTTTCTTCCAAGTCTCCAAACACAGGCTTTGTAAATAAAGAACTGAGGTCTTGACAATAGATTACTCTAAAGTAGTGTTTAGTGCTCCCAGTTTCATGTAATCTGTCTCTGCGGTTCCAAAGGATTTGGGAGGCCCCTTAGGCCGTCTTGGGACTGCTTGCTGGATTTCTGCTGCCCTGGTCTAGCTTTGCAGGAATGCCTTAGCGTGAACCTAGACTTGAACTTTATCTGTCCTTTTGCTCCACACTTTATTGAAGAATCATAAATTGGTTCAAACCTCAACCAGAATAAAATACTCAGCCATTAAATGAGAAACGGTTAACAGATATAAAATCATAGCTAGATAGGAAAAATAAGTTCTAGTGTTCTATGGTAGTGCTAGGCATCTATAATTAACAATAATTTATTGTATGTTCTCAAAGGGCTAGAAGAGAGTTCAAATGCTGTCATCAAAAAAATGACAAATTGTTGCAATGATGCATTGTATACTTGTATTGAAATGTAACTGTATTCCATTTTAAAAAAGGAGTTTATGACTCATGCAAAAATATATGTCAGAAGACATGCAAGTTTCCTGTGTGTTTTAATGAAAAGGCTCTATGCAAGAGTGTGGTACACTGAGTTACTGCATAGTAAAAGGGTTATATGAAAAACCTTTGGGAAACTTCCTCTACAAAAACTCAAGGTTAGTAATATCACCCAAAGGACTCAAATCCACAGAAGAGGTTATTTGCTTTTACCTTCACACAAAGTACTTGGGACACTTTTTCATGTTGTTTGAATGTAGGAAGAGTATTCTTCCCTGACATTTGAAATGTTATACTAAACGTTGCTTTTGCTCAAACTTTTGAAAGCAGTGAGTGTTAATACGTTAAAAACAATACTTTTTTTCACTTAAAATAGAGCTAACACACTCAAAAAAAAGAGAAAATAGTGTAAAATGTGCAATGGAATAACATATCATGAAGGTAAAGAAAAATGTTTAATAATACCAACGGTAATACTTTTCTAAAGGGACTGTTGGTTTTGATTAACACCTTTTCTGTAAGTTTGAATCATTATCCACATATTTTAAGTACTGAAATTGCAACTGCAGCTTCTGAGTGAAAGTTCATTTTCAGCCTCTTAAGCTCTTAAAGTCATTTAAATCACCTGTTATTAAGCTCGTTCCCTAGAAACCAAATGAAAAATATTGGAGCAGTGGCTACATAGTTATTGGGTATAGAGGGTTCTTGTTTTTTCATCAATTTCTCATTTTTCCCAAACTGTATATTTTCTCCTTATGTCACATAAAGTTGGATTGTGTATAATGTCAGAATGCATTCAGTTTTTAATTGCAAGTGCCACTAACATTGCTGGGAAAAAGCTTAATATTATTTAAAAATATTTTTGCAGTATTTTATGAGTAGAAATTATGGTGAGGAGATATGATGAATATTGAGATTAATGAATTGTTTTATGTTATTACTCTCCAGGCCGGTCAGCTAAACTATGTGGATCCAGCTACTGGCTATGTGGTGCTCACACAGCTTGCCCACTTGCAGAGAGGTGAATGCTGTGGCTGTGCCTGCAGACATGTGAGTAGCAATTCTCGCATTACAGCAGCAGCTTGCGGTGCTTCTGTAACTTCATAAATACCTATTATTTGAACAACAGTCAAATAAAAAAGCCAAATAGACCTGGAGTGCACTTTTCACAAGCTACTTTAGTCAAGGACAATGAAGTCCTGAGTACCAACACAGGACCTTTAAAGTTAATGGAATTTTGTAGCATTTCGCTGTGAGCATCAGTTCCTTTAAATGCTTGATTTGAAATTCATGGGAGCTATTTATTACAAGGAAACTTTTCATGAGGTTTCAAATAAGTTGTATTCAGTAGGCAAGTGCAAAGAGGTCAGGAAAAGAAATCTAAAGTGTTGCAAATTAGATCCCAGAAAGCATTTTCTTCATTATTAGCTAAATATTTAGCAACTTGCCCAGCATTGAGAGGTTGGTTTCCTTCAGATGATAATGACTTTTTCTTTTCTTTCCTTTTTCTCTCTTTTCCATCCATCCATCTTTCCTTCTCTCTCTCTCTCTCTCTCTCTCTCTCTCTCTCTCTCTCTCTATGTAAGGTCTCTCTCTCTCTCTCTGGTTCTTTCTGTGTTTCTTTTCTAGTCTGTGTTTAAAATAACTGTGAGACAAGATTAACCCGAATTTAGTTGTGTACTTTTCCTAAAATGTTTGTTTCAACGGATGCATCTCTATATTCACTGATTAAGATGAAATAACTGCTCCTTTCCTACTTTGAGCAAAGCATGAATGGGAATGGGTTCCTCACTATTACTTTTCAAAGCATAGTAGTAAGGTAAATTGTTATAAGATTATAAACAGATAACCACCTCTGTTTACAGAACACTTTGTATGTTTTAATGCAAGAAGGTGTTATTTCCTTTAACTGACCCACTTTATAATTAAAGAATAGACACCAAATGCATGTCTCAATTGCAGCCAGTATTGGAAAATTAAGCCTTTGCTTTCATGTATGTTCCTACCTGTGCCATTAGCTGTTTCTAATCAAATGCATAAGAGCTTTGCATAAATTGAGGACTTGAGGATTTTCTGAGTGGATGTTTGACAGTAAAATTCTTAAAGTTGGAAGGATGCATTTAGGAAATGGTTCTTGGACCCTAATTAGGACCATTTGCCTGAGGTTGCTATTATTCTCTTCTTAGTTAGCAGGACCCGATAGATCCAATAATCTATATAACATTGTTAGCAGTCTGTAAAAGTGTACTTTTTCAAGATGATTGTTAAATAACTCAATAATAATTTGTTTTATTTTTTCTGCAGTGTCCGTATGGTCAAGTCAATGTTAAAGATTCATCTAAAAAGAAGCAGTTCAATTCATATTTTTATGTTTGACACAATTTCATCTCTGTTCTCTGTCTAACTGAACATGTATTTAAAAAAAAATAAAATAAAGCCCTAATCCAGAATTGCTCTCTGTGCTGTTAGTACTTGAGCATTTGTTTAATATTAAATATATATTAAAAGACCATCAATAAAATGAAAAAGCTAGCAAATGTTTGTGTTTCCGAAGTAGCACATTGATAGTTATTTTCCTTTCTTTCTGCTTCATTATCAGACACATATGTTGAAGAAAGAAAATAATGACTTCCATTAAATAAATAGTAGCAGTCAGGTCACATTAGTAGCTCTTAATTTTTCTTAGCCTCAGTTCTCCTACTGTTTTCTCATCAGTTTTAACAATCCAAGGGCGGTTGCTGGCAAATAGAGGAGTCTGAATACATTCATTTTATTTATATCTTAAGCTATAAGAAGATTGATATATTGCTATATTGTTTAACATATGAGTGCCCAAGAAGTGCCATCCTGCATCAAGAAATGCTCTCATCTTCCATCTGTTCTTTCAATAAAAACTTTAAATCATTTTGACTTGGGGGGTCAGGCTGATGAAGATGCCTCGCTTAGACCATTTTTTCTTCTCTCTCCCACCCTTTCCTCTCCCATTTTTTTTGGCACTTCCCTACCGAATCTATATTTGAGCATTTTATTAGCTTTACAACCATTCATTCACTGCAGGGATGCCCCTGGGTGTCAGTCTCCAACTAGAGCTAGGATCTCATAGGGACCACTCTTTCCACACCTTCTTCTCTACTTCCCTGTGAGGACAGCAGCTCCCAGGGAGCCCTTTCCTCGCCAGTGGAAGCTTTTCTGTAAAATGAGGCTGTTGCCCACTTGGAAACCTGGCTTTGCCCAGATCTGACCCTCTGCCTTCCCTCATGGAATCTGAAAAATTCTTGAGCACTTCAGGGGTCTGCCTCAGGCTCTGCCTGTGGCCTGAATAAAGGCTTTAGAGACCGTAAAGCAACCAAAATATTCTGGTGGCTTTCCAAAACATTCAATTCAAAATAAAAGCTCTTCTTAATTGTAAAATAAGTGAAAAAAAGCCCAATAAGGTTCTAATTTTCCCCTTGATTATGATTTCTATTGTTTTTTATGTCAAATATTAAACTGTCTCCAAAAATTGTTGGTATTTTTGGTGCCTCAGTTTTGCTGGTGCCCTATCCATGGTGCCCTTAAGCAACACTGCCCATGGGCCTTGTGAGGTGTCAGCAGCTTCCTTGGATGAAAAAGAGGTGTCTGTGGCCTGGTATTGTCCTGTCTAGAACTTATTTTCGGGAGGGAGTAGGAGAAGGTAATTAGCATTATGATCTTGGAGGCATTTAATCTTTCCAGAAAGGCATAGTAATTCCTGGGAGCCAGTTTCCTTTCCATTCTTGGATCAAGAAGCAACCAGCTATCTCCATGTTTTCCACTGGATATAAAGAAAACATGAAGCTAGCTGTTTTTCTAGGCCATTTTTCTGGATGGGGGATGGAAGGTGCTTTCTTCAGCAGCCCCAAGACGGAGAAGAGAAGGAAATGCAGTCTAAAAAGGTCATCTTTCTGGAGAAACAAGGGAATGAGGAAGGGACACTCATCTTGAAAAGGGGCCCAATGTATGACAGTGTTATGAGAAAGCCCTTTGGAAGGTGGAAATAACTCAACCAATGCCTTCTCTCTACAGGCGCTCTTTCCTCCTCCCAGTGCACTTCCTGCAGTAGGGAACTGGCTAAAGAAGAAAGGACGTCCATCACGGGCTACCCTACATGAGACGTTCGTGATTCTTCCTAGCAGAACTTCAAGCCTTGCTGGCAACAATAGCAAAGGAACTGCTGGGGGTGTGGGGTGGAGAGACGCGCTTACTCCTTCTTGCACCTGGAGCCAGGAGCCAAGGTCTGAAGTTCACTGTGGTTCTGTAGAGATGAATGTGAACCACACATCAGGGGTGGCAGCTCCCACATTAAACACAATATGACCACATAAATGGGCCTCACTGCAAGAGCTTTAAGCTATATTGTATTCACACATTGTAAAGTAAAAATTCAGGTTTCTTATTAGGTGTCTGTGTACAAACACATGTGGATGCTGAGAAATAGAGACTTCTAGGTTTAAATCAACTCTGGTGCTGCTCCACTTTCAAGGTTTCTGGAGACTCCTGTCCCAGGGTGCAATAAATCAAGGGAGATAGATTTCTAGATTATTTCTAACAGGGAAGGACCCAAAAGAAATGGGAATCTTGGGGGGGGGGCAAGTTACCATAGAAAGGGGTGGAGACAGATTCCCGCAGTGGTCGTTCTTCCCTTGGCTGGGGAAGGGCCCTGCCCTTGGCAGACCTCACAGCAGGTGGATCACGATGCACACTCTTCTCTCTTCAGAAGCCGTGCTGCCCCCAGCGATTATGTGGAGCAAGGAAAAGAAGGGCTTTTATTTTTTTCGGGTAAAATGTGGGGCTCCGAAACTGTGTGTTTGGAACAGAGGGGCCCTGAGAAGAAGAGGCACTCTCTGGGCCAGGCACAGGTCTGTGTTCCAGCACAGTGCCCTTTCTCCAAAGGCTTTCGCAAAGTCTGTTCTGTGTACACGGTTCCACCGTCAAAAACCAATGGGGTTTAGATTTGTCTCCTCCAATTGAGGCTGGGGAGGAAGGCTCACTACTAGACAAATGGCAATTGGTGTGTTGCTTTCCAACGAGCACTTTGAGAACACAAAGTCCCCGGCTAGCACACAAGGAACCTCGTCCTCCACTCCTTGCTGACAACTGCCACTTCATCTTCTCACTCGTTTGAGCGATGGCTTTGAGTTTGTGGACTGGACAATTTATCCCCTGAGAAGAATTTAAAACCCGGTGCCATTTTCCCACTACCTTGCAACAAATTAAAGGTACTTCTAAATGCCAAAATAATCCCCTCTCCAAAGGAAAAAAAAAAAGAAAGAAAGAAAGAAAATTTAGATATATAAGGGGGAGAGGGGTTCTGCATCCTCTGTGTGCTTCTGTGGAGAGCTTGATTTCCTAGAAAAATTGTCAAAGAACCCATAGCTATCTTTAGCCAGATAGGGGGTTGTCCCTGGAACGTCCAGCCTACCCTGGACCTCTCGATGCCCTGATGTGTAGGGGGGCCTTCAAGGGTTGACCCTCGTTCCCACAAACGATTTCAAGTTGGGCTCATGACACAAAACGGCCAGACTCACGGCCCTCCTTCCTGGGACTACGGGCGTAAAAGTGAGTGTTAACCGGGAATCATGGACTCTAGCGGGATGAGGATATCCCTGACGACAACGTCCTCCCACCCGAGGTTTGTATCCTAAAGTATGAGCTTCGGTGTGCACTTCAGTGTGCATGCGCCCGTGTGTGTGTGCGTGCGTGCGTGTGTGTGTGCAATGCAGGTCGTTATCAAATACCTAAAACGGTGTGTGACCCCAAAGAGATTAGAAACAGCTGCTTTGGACAGGGATGAGTTCAGAGCTCTAAGCATCTTAGGGTGGGTATCGCCGTCCATCCATTTGGTGGCTTTCTGGGAAGCTCGTCTCTTTCTGGCTGTGAAAAATGACCGAGATTGGGGGCGGGAGGGGGGGGAAGGATTCTTGAAGAAAGAGCTGAGGACAGGATGGGAAGGGGAAAGTCGGGGGCAGGGGAGCTTACAAGGTAAACTTGGTGGCACTGATTGGCTGGAGCGACTAGTTAGTGGAGCCAAGTGTTCGGGTGGGAAGAGGGATTCTGTCCGGGGTGTTCTGAGCGACATTCCGGGATTTGGGATTGAAAGACAAGGCCAGGGGCTCGTACTTGCCGCTCCTAGTTTGTCCCCGACCGCCCCCAAACTGTGTGGCGGGGCCGGCCGGGAGGCAGCGTCCACCTCCGCACGGCCCCTCGTGCCGCCCCAAACCTACGTGGTTTCCACAGCGGCTGGAAGGCGCCGCGGGCAGCCCTGGGCGGGCAGCCCTGGCCCACCGCGCCCTCGGCCCACGCACTCACCCAGGATCGGCTCTGGTGGCACGGGGGAGGGGCGGGCAGGGCGGGCGCACCGTCACCCGGACCGAGTCCCGCCCAATCTTCCTGCTCACGCTCCTCCCCACCGGCGCGGGTCCCCCAGTAATCCCCGGCTCCCCGCTTCGGGCTGTGAGGGGCGCACCGGCTCGGGGAGCGGGTGAAGAACTGGCCTGAGGCCCGGCCGTGCTTCCCGGTTCTTCCCCGACTTTCCGGAGACCTGCCTGCGCCCTGGGCGACGCAGCCCCCTCGGGAACTCGAGACCAGGTAACAGGCCCCCGCCCGTCCCGGGCCTGGCTGCGTCCCAGCGAATGGTCGCCTGCCAGGTGTGACTGAGGGTTTCCCTGGGAAGGTTCATCTCCACCCCACCCTCTAGCCGGAGCCCGAGCGGAAGGTGCCCGCGGTCCCCAAGCCGGCCCGGCGGCTAACACCGCCCTCGAGCCCAGAATGCATCCAAAGTGACCGGTTCCTGACGCCAAGCCCGGGAGCGCGGGGAGCGCAGGAAGGACCGGGAGGGGGAGGCAGAGACGGGGTGGGTGACCATCAGTGGCTTAGCCCCGTTTCCCGAAGGAGCTCCCGCGCACTCACCGTCTGTGCGCACCAGCTGACGGCGGCACCTTATAGGGACGAGCTGCAGGAAGGCAAAGGCCGGCTGGGGGCCGAGAGCCCCGGAGCGTCCCGGGACTCCAGCCCCGTCCCCGCCGCCCGCTGCGCCCAACCCTCGAGACGCTCTCGGCTTTCTGAGGTTCAGTCACCGCCGAGTCCTCCATTGACCGAGAGGCTGGGCGGGCCGAACGTATCCTCGGAGCGTGTCCCCGGGCACCGGCCCGCGGCTGTGCCTCCGCCCACCCCATCCTCCTCCCCGGCCCGATCTGGAAGCAGAAACAGAAAATAAAAGACCGGCGGAGGGATCCGAGGGTCAGAGGTGGGGATTCCGGTCAATTCCGGCAGAGAGCGGTGAGCGACAGAGGGGACAAATTCATTTCATCCAAACGTTTATTTACTTATTCGGATTAACAGGGACCATCGGCGGGACGCAGGGACCGGTGCGCACCTCTGGCCGCCGCCTCCCGCCCTCTATTGCCGTGAACCGAGTTCTTGGGGGGAATATTTGATATCCGGACCTCGAGGTAAGATCCCACCGGGGGGGGGGGCGTCCCAGTTGGAGCAGTTTTCTGTCCTCGGACGGCGCCCAGACGGCCGGGAACCCCAAGGGCTGCTCGGGAGCCCACCCGGGGGAGATCCGGCTTTGCTGGAAGCCGCGCGCCCACCTGAAGTCCCCGGGGGAGGCGCGGTTTGGACGCGCCCGCTGGGCGGGAGGAGGCGCTTGGGCAACCCCGGCTGTGCCCCTCGGCGGGCGCGCGGCTTTTCTCTGCCAGCGCGACCCCCGTCCCGCGAGATCAACGTCTTCTGCAGTAAGAATGCTGAACGGTACCGCTCTGGAGGCAGGTGAGTTCCGTGCCAGGTGCCTTCTCATTTCCTCGGTCCCTTTTCCTGGAACGATTTTACTCGTACCCCGTGTGCGCGCGGCCACACGCGTGCGCGCGCCTTCTTGGGTGCCACGAAGAGGGGACTGTGTCTGTCTGAAAAACTCAACCACACTTCGTAGGCTTGAAAATACACAGCCTCGTCCGGAGTCTCCCTGGGGCGCCCTGGGCGACGCAGCCCCTCGGGAACTCGAGCCCAGGTAACAGGCCCCCGGCCGTCCCGGGCCTGGCTGCGTCCCAGCGAACGGTCGCCTGCCAGGTGTGACTGAGCGTTTCCCTCGGAAGGTCCATCTCCACCCCCACCCTCTAGCCGGAGCCCGAGCGGAAGGTGCTCGCGGTCCCCAAGCCGGTCAGGCGGCTAACACCGCCCTCGAGCCCGGAATGCTTCCCAAAGTGACCGGTTCCTGACGCCACGCCCGGGAGCGCGGGGAGCGCGGGTAGCGCGGGACGGACCGGGAGGGGGAGGCGGAGACGGGGTGGGTGACCATCAGTGGCTTAGCCCCGCTTCCCGAAGGAGCTCCCGCCCACTCACCGTCTATGCGCACCAGCTGGCGGCGGCACCTTTTAGGGACAAGCTGCAGGAAGGTAAAGGCCGGCTGGTGGCCCCGAGAGCCCAGGAGCGCCCCGGGACTCCAGCCCCGTCCCCGCACCCCGCTGCGCCCAACCCTCGAGACGCTCTCGGCTTTATGAGGTTCGGTCACCGCCGAGTCCTCCATTAACACCTCCTCTGATGACCGAGAGGCTGAGGGGGCCGAGCGCAGCCTCGGAGCGTGTCCCCGGGCACCGGCCCGTGGCTGTGCCCTCCGCCCACCTCTCCTCCTCCCCCTCCCGATCTGGAAGCATAAACAGAAAATAAAAGACCGGCGGAGGGATCCGAGGGTCAGAGGTGGGGACTCCGGTCAATTGCGGCAGAGAGGGCTGAGCGGACAGAGGGGACAAGTTCATTCCATCCAAAGGTTTATTTATTTATTCGGATTAACAGAGGGACCATCGGCGGGACGCAGGGACCGGTGCGCATCTCTGGCCGCCGCCTCCCGCCCTCCATTGCCGTGAACCGAGTTCTTGGGGGGATCGTTTGACATCCAGACCTCGAGGTAAGATCCCACCGGGCGGTGCCCAGTTGGAGCAGTTTTCTGTCCTCGGAGGGCGCCCAGACGGCCGGGAACCCCAAGGGCTGCTCGGGAGCCCACCCGGGGGAGACCCGGCTTTGCTGGAAGCCGCGCGCCCACCTGAAGTCCCCGGGGGAGGCGCGGTTTGGACGCGCCCGCTGGGTGGGAGGAGGCGCTGGGGCCACCCCGGCCGTGCCGCCCGGCTGACGCGCGGCTTTTCTCTGCCAGCGCGACCGTCGTCCCGGCGAGATCAACGTCGTCTGCCGTGCGAATGCTGAACGGTACCGCTCTGGAGGCAGGTGAGTTCCGTGCCAGGTGCCTTCTCATCCCTCGGCCCCTTTTCCTGGAACGGTTTTACTCGTACACCGTGTGCGCGCGTCCGTACGCGTGTGCGCGCCTTCGCTGGGTGGGACGACGAGGGGACTGTGTCTGTCTGAAAAATCCAACCACGCTTCGTAGGCTTGAAAATACGCAGCCTCGTTCGGAGTCTCCCTGCTTTGCCTTTCTCTTGAGTGTCTCTGACTTTCCTCAGGACCCGGGCTCCGGGGCGCGGGCGGAGGTCACGGTGCCAGCGAGCCTAGAGCAGTGAGTGGCCTGGGGGATGCGCTCCGCACCCTCCGCGGGGCTGCGCGGGGTGTCTCCTCGCTGGAACAGAAATGGGCCGGGGGAGGAGGAAAAACACAGTTTCGCACCCGCGTTAGGCTTCGCTGGAACCTGGCTTCAGCCGCATTTGTTTGTTCAGCCCTAAGCCGGCGCAGCCGTGTCGGGCGTGATCTCAGCGGCCGCCTGAGCAGGGTGGGACTTGATTTCTGGGGGCCTGAGGGTCGACGGTGCAGCGAGTCTCAGGTAAAACGGCTTCAGACTTCAGAAGGGCGATGTTCTAGACTTGGTGGCAGCCCCGCTGGAGAACGCAGGGGCCACGGAGGCTGGAGGGTGGAAGGGAGTAAGCAGCTGGCGGGAGGGCGTACGTGGGCAGAGAGCGCGGAAGGGCAGGGCCCTGGCCTGGGCATCCTGTGGTCTAGGGGCCCGCACAGGAGCGCAGCTGGGCGCAGCCGCCGGCCCTTCTCCAGGCGGCCCTGCTCGCTCGGCCCCCGCTCCGCTAGGCTCGCTCTCGTCTGTCTTGAGGGTGCCTCTGGAGTAGGACTGAATGAAAGGTGCGCCAGTGCGGCGGGGACAGTCTGGACCTGCCAACCTCGGTGTTGGAGGAAGCTTTGCAAAAAAGACAATCTGTCTCCACTTTCAAGAGAAAGGCCTCGGCGCCTGCCGGCCATGCGTTCACCTCCCTCCCAGCGCAGCCGGGCATCCAGGGCCGGGTGACACGACGCCGAGCGCGCGCGCTTCCCAGCCCCAAGACAACGCTGACTTGAGCACCGCCTCCCCCCTCCCCGCCTTGGATGACACGACAGTGCCAAAAGCCGACACTGTTTCAAGAGCTGCACTTTTCAGACCAAAAGGGCTCCTCCACCAGCTTAATAGGGTCTGAAAGAAAAGTGACCCCTGCCCTTCTAAGGCAAATTGGGGGCACAGGATCATGGCCTCCAAAATTCAGGTCTGAAGAGACCTTCAGTCATCTATGCTTTCAAGAGATGCACACTCGCTGGGCTATTTTCCTCTCTTGACCCCAAAGCCTCTGCTGCCCAGCCATGCATCCCCTTTATTTCCCCTCTCCTCCCTTCTGAGGAGTTCGATTTACCCGAGCCCTTTGCCCAGGTTGACCTGCAGGAGCCCAGGACAAGGGCACCACCGACTCGCTGACCCTCATGGAGATTCCAGGATCCCGAACTCTCAATCCCAATTCCTCTTCCCGGCTGGAGTTCAGCCGCCCGCTTTGCTGAAAGCGGCAACAGTAACGGGATGGGTGCTGGAGGAGCAGAAAGGAAAAGAGAGCTTAGAGAATTGCGTGGGCCCAACTGTGAGGAGGGCAGCGCCAGGCCAGGGGTCTGCCCCATTGCTCCTGGTAGAGCTTTGAATTCAGAGAGGGTACTCGAGATCCCATTCCAGGATGCAGGCGGGAGAGAGCCCCGTGCACCTGTCCCATTAAGCGAGGCTGGGGCTCAGCCCCAGGAACTGAAAAAGCGAGCCCTTCAACTTTTATAGAACACTTGCGGGCCATTCAGCCCGGAGCTGGGAGAAGGGGGAGGCTTCCTGTCTGCACAGCCTGGCCTCAGCCCCTCCTCAGGAGAGGTGAGAGGAGGCAGAACTACAAAGACGCTCTCCTTATTTAAAGTCCTCATGGTCCTTTGAGAGTGAGCAGGGGGGCCTCTTAGGCAATCTCTCGAGGGGTCCAAGACAAAAAGATTAGGACACCCCAGGTCACACACCCAATTCATGGCTCATCCCCACCCCCCAACTCCCATGAGCTTCCTCCTTAGGAACTGGAGGCAGGTCTGGGCGGATGGTGCTTGGAGCTTCCTTGGGTTAACTGACTGATGTTCTTAGAGACCCCTTCTCTTTCTCCTGCTCCTCAGGCTCTGAGTCGTTTTAGCTACTGGATTGTGTGAAGGCAATCTGCCCCTTTGTGAGAGGACCTGCTGTCCGAAAGGGCCGCTGCCCCAAGTCCCTCCTTGGGGCCCTTCTCCTGTGCACGTGGATTTGAAAAGTTCATTGATTTCCATCCAAAGGAGCTAATTACATTACTTACAGTAAATAGCAGCCCTGCTGTCAGTGGTTGCCAAAGTGAAGGGAGGGGCTTGTCTCCAGCTTAGTTCACTTGATTGGCTTCATTTTTGTGTGAAATTGTGTTTTATGAGCGCCTGAATTTTATAAGAGAAAGCAGGCATAGCTAGAGTCAGCTCAGAGGCTGATTGTAGAAGGTGCTCTGCGCTGCCTGTGCCTGATAGGTGATTAACAAATGCGTGGAATGATGCATGAGTGAAGGATGGGAGTGCTTACAGGACTTCCGTGCTTGGCTTCCCTGGACACTCTTCACAAAATTCTGGCTTTTTCTGGGAGTTGTTAAACTTTCCCTTCATGTAGTTTCCAAAGTTTCATCTCTTGCAAGGAGGGAGTGGTGTTCTTGGGTTGTATGTTCTTACTGAGCAGGGTCAACATCCAGAAATAATCAAACCTAATTTCAAACAGCCCCATTTGAGGGGTGGAGAGGGTTTAGCACAGAAACTAGACAAGGTTGAGATGGGATTGAGGTCCTGTGTTTACTTTTTGCTTGGAGCTTCCTTGGGTTAACTGATGTTCTTAGAGACCCCTTCTCTTTCTCCTGCTCCTCAGGCTCTGAGTCGGTTTAGCTACTGGCTTGTGTGAAGGCAATTTGCCCCTTTGTGAGAGGACCTGCTGTCTGAAGGGGCCACTGCCCCCAGTCCTTCCTTAGGGCCCTTCTCCTGTGCACGTGGATTTGAAAAGCTCATTGATTTCCATCCAAAGGAGCTAATTACATTACTTACAGTAAATAGCAGCCCTGCTGTCAGTAGTGGCCAAAGTGAAGGGAGGGGGTTGTCTCCAGCTTAGTTCACTTGATTGGATTCATTTTTGTGTGAAATTGTGTTTTATGAGCTGTATTCTGGCACCCAGAGGATCTTAACAGCGTCCAGTCTGCAAATGACATTGTTTTTGACCCTGAGAAAAAAGGAGGGGAAGCAGTGAAGTCTTGGGTTTCATGGAAGAGGTGACTCCAGCAGCCTCAGGAGGCGATGCTTTGGGACAGGAAGTCAAGGGTGCACCAGGGGTGGTTTCCTTTCTCTCTCCATTCCTGCCTTCCCTCCTTCCCTCCCTCTCTCCCTTGCTTCTCATTTTTCCAGGTTTGCCCACAGTTCCATGTCGGGCTCCCCCGGGCGGAGGGAAGTGGGTGTGCGGCTCACCCGAGGTATCCAGATTGTGTCAGGAAATAAGCACCGCTGTCCCCTAGAAGGTGGGCGAGGAGCGGTGGGAAACTGACTAGAGGAGCAGAAGGAGCGAGAGCGCCCCGGGCTTCCTCCTCGTGTCTGGGTCGCAGCCGCGCGCCCTCGGGGACCTCTGGCTGTTTGAATGAATCGACAGCATCAGTGTACTGTGGACGCTTTTTAGTGGGGCCAAGGAGGGAGCCGCCGCTGACGGGAACAGAGGGGACAGAACAATCCCACCTCTTTGAGGAGCGGATCTGCCACTCCGCTTGTCCGTTCTCACCTTATCCCCCTCCCCAGCACGGAGCCCCTTTCACACCTTCCTAAGTGTGCGGTGCGTCGGGTTTTACAAGTCCCCCGTCCTGCCAGGTTAGTGGGAACAGCCCGCTACGGGCCCGACGTCTAGTCCTGGGGAAGGGGGTGGCGAGCGCCAACCTCACCCGGAGTCCCCAGTCGCTGCCCGCCTTGACAAGTTTCAAATGGGACATTAGCATCTCGAGCAACTTTCCTTCAAACCTGAATTAGGTAAGGGATTAAACCACCCTGTGGTCAAGGTTCTGTTGCAAATCGGTGCCTACAAGTCCACGCCCTGTCCCCTACACTCTAATTTTTCAAAGAAAATCTTTTTGCTACAAGCAACCTCCAGACACGTGGGCTCTCCAGGCGCCTTCTTCACTTTTGAGAACTTTCCAGCACCTGGTAGGGTCGAGGGCCCTCAGCGAGGTAAGGCAGAAAGATGAACTGTCAGACAGAAAAGTGAGTTGGGAAAGGGGATGGGAAGCAGAGGGGCACAGCAGCCAAGTGGTCCAATTTCTGCCAAATATTTGTTTTTCGGGCGACAGTCTTGTAGGCTGGTGACAAAAAAGTCCATAAGGAGGAAACCCAAAGTTTGGAGGTGATATTCCGTGAGCCCTGATCTTGAACTCTGATCAAATAGACCGGCTCTCAGCCTCCTGCGCCAGGGCGGGGACAAGCAGGGCTCCCTTTCCCCTGTGAAACGTGACCGCTGGGAACGTGTAAGGGGTGCGTGCGCGCGCGTGCTGCGGGGAGGCAAATGCCCCCTGCTCCTGCCTCCCCTCCCCTCTAGCCCCCACCCCTTTGTAATGTTTGTCCCTGCTCGCCCATCACCAGGGGGTTGAGAGGAGGATGACAGGTCTTTGTTGTCTGAATAAAACTCCGTGGCAGCTCCAGGGAGCGAACTCCTCCTACTAAATTATCAAAAATGGGCTGGCTTTAGTCTCTTAACAAATTGGACACAGCTCAGGCAGGAGCAGTCCCCAATCCAACTTACAGGCACTGCGAACTTGCAAGCAGCCAGGGACCGCTGAAAATAGCACTTCTTTCTGTTTCTTTGTGTCCACAGCTATTTTCTTCCTCCAGCAGATTTTGTTGTCCTCCCCCCGCTGCAGTCGTTTCCCATTAGTAACTCGATCTCTCGGAACAGTCAGGCTCGCCTTCCTCGCCTCCTTTCCCCTCCGCCCGTGTTTGTTTGTCCTCAGCACATCTCCTCCTGGGGGCCGCTGGGGCTCTTTTTTTTTTTTTTTTTTTT
>NW_007731648.1:98814-103540 GCF_000696425.1 Galeopterus variegatus
TTCCCCCCCGCCCGTGTTTGTTTTTCCTCAGCACATCTCCTCCTGGGGGCCGCTGGGGCTTTTTTTTTTTTTTTTTTTTCCTTTCCTCTCCCCTTTCGCCTATTCCACCCCAGCCCCACCCCCGAGCAGACCTGTTTCCACTCTGTCGGCCGCTTTCTTCTTCCCTCTGTCTCTGCCCTCTGTCCCCGAGCGTCTCTGAGCTCCTGCACCGCGCAGCCCTCGGCAGCCCCTTTTGCTCGCTCACTCGGATGAGCTGAGAGCCCCGGGCGTGTGTATATGGAAATAGTGGGGTGCCGAGCAGAAGACAGCTCGTGTCCTTTCCGCCCCCCAGCCATGCTTTTTCATGGGATCTCCGGAGGCCACATTCAAGGCATCATGGAGGAGATGGAACGCAGATCCAAGACCGAGGCCCGTCTGGCCAAAGGCGCCCAGCTCAACGGCCGCGACGCGGTAAGCGAGGGCCCCTCCGCGGCGGTGGCCAGGCGCTCGCGCGCTGTGTTTGAGCCGAGCCTCGATTCCCTCCCTGGTCGGCAGAGGTTGGGGACGGCGGATTGTAGGGACGTCCGCTTGAGGCTGGCGGGTGGGCTTTCTGCCGTCCGAAACGGCCCTATTGCTGGCACGAAATGTCCACACTACTGAGACGCGCGCTCGTGGGACTGCTTCTGTGGCAGCTGTCCCCGAGCGAGCAGGGCGAGCCAGGAGTGGGAGGAGAGGGCACCCTCTGCTGCAGACCCCAGACTCGGGTCTCCCGTAACCCTTGAATTAGGGGAGCCTCTCCAGCGAGGATCGGTAGCCCTGAGGGCAAACTGGGCGCAGGGAGGACAGCTCGCAGCAGAGGCGTCCGGGCCAAGCAGGAGCCCGGGTAGCCTTAGTCTCTGGGCCCGATCGCCGGACCTTTGGAGTAGACTCGGACGCAACTGGGTGACCTCCCATGCTCCGGACGCTCAGGGCTTGGCACCCCTAGCCCAACGATTTTCAGGGTCTCTGGCATCCCGCCTCAAGTCCCTCTATCTAGACAGGACTGCGTTTAGCTCCTGGGCCAGGCGAGTATCACGTGCAGGGGAAATCAAATAAAAAATGCGGAGAAGCGCGGTACCCGTGCCAAACGCAGGAACTTTCTATCCCTTAAATGATGTACGACTAAAGCTGTGACTGCTGTTCATAACAGTGAAAGTCGTGTTCTCTTAATAAAGAAGGCCAATTAGTAATGCAGGCGCTTCCCTTTCCCACTTACAAGCGGGAGAAGAACTACAGAAGGCTCCGGAAATGATTTCAGCCGAGCAGGGCTGTGTACGATCCTTCGGTGTCACACCGGGAATAGTGGCTCAGACTAACTCGGAGACCGCTCTAGCTGCTCGGCAGTAGTTTGGGTACCGCCAAGTAGCCTAACTGGTGGATGTGTCTACGTTTTCCATATTAATTCAGTGTGGGCCCCTGTTCGGAGTAGAGGGCAAAACTTTACTTTTCCAAGCCCTCCAAAGATTTGTAGGGAAGCCCGACCCATCTCTGTTAGTTTTGCAGTTAAGTTTTCCCCTTTGGTGGTTATACTAGTCGAAAACAAGAAACAGGAACCCATACCCGATTTCGCTGCGGGGCTGGCCTAGTCAACGTGAGGTTTGCCGTTCTCGGTCGCGTCGGTGGGGACCCAGGCAGAGAGCTTAACGTGGGCACTAACCAGATTTTCAGGACAAAGATCTGGTGCATATGTTGATTGCAGGGAAAAGGGACCGTACAAAGAGAACTGGACAACAGACATTGGGAACAGCCGGTTTACACCCTTACTGGGAACAGGACAATAGCTTTTAGATTTAGTGAACAGCAGGATCTGCCAAATATATCTCAATGAAAACAGTATGGACCAAATTATGAGCACAGGTATAATCTCTCCCTTGCTTTTGATTTCAACTCTGCTTATAAGAATTTAGAGAAACGGAATTGCCGTATTGTTTGTTTAAAAGCAATCTGTACTACTTCAAATTTCTTTCCAGTCCCCAATAACAATTTCCGTCGTTTTATTTTGCGCGCATTGAAAGCCACAATTTTTAGCTTGGAATTATTGAAATTTGGGACCACCACCTAACTAGTCAATATGGTGGGAGTCCTTCTTAAACGAGGTCTTTAGGTTAGTCCCAAGAGGACGCTAACGTGGGTTCCAGCAGACACGGAAGAAAGGGAGGGAGCCCCCAAAAAGAGAAGTTACAAACGTTCCCCGACGTTTGCCTTTGCGCTGCGGCCCCTGCCCCCGACCGCTGGCCGCGCGCTCGGGGCTCCGCTGCCCGGGAGGAAGCCCGCGCTGTGCAGCGCCGCCGCGCGCCCTCCTAGCCTTGCGCCGTGCTTGCCTTGCAGGGCATGCCCCCGCTCAGCCCGGAGAAGCCGGCTCTGTGCGCCGGCTGCGGCGGCAAGATCTCGGACAGATACTACCTGCTGGCCGTGGACAAGCAGTGGCACCTGAGGTGCCTGAAGTGCTGTGAATGTAAGCTGGCCCTCGAGTCCGAGCTCACCTGCTTCGCCAAGGACGGTAGCATTTACTGCAAGGAGGATTACTACAGGTAGCCCCCGCTCTCCACTTCTCACGCCTCGGTACCCCTGGCAGGGCCTCCTGCCCTAGACAAGAGTCCCCTCTCCCCCCCCCACCCCCAATCCCACTTTTGCCCCTTCGGTGTACGGTTATCATTCCCAAGACCAGGGGAATCCGCTGCATACGCCTTCGAGCTGCAATGCCTCGGACGGTGAGGATGGGTGGGAGGGACACCCCAGGGCTGCAGCGCTCCCTGCACTTCGCAGCTCCGTGGGCCGAACCTGGGGAAGTCCCGGAAAGAGTACACGGACGTGTCTCCGTTAGCGGAGAAGGGGGCGTTTTATGTGTGTGGTTTTTTGTTTTGTATTTGGTGGTTTTTGTTTGTTTTTTCCGGTTACTACGAACTGGGCGAGTTCCACGCCTTGGAACTGAACTGGTGGCCCGGGCAGCAGCAACCAGGTGTTAGGTTTTCGAGCGGGTGGCGGGAGACCTTGTAAACGACTGTGAAAAGGAATAAACGCCGTTGCAAAACCCAAGCCACTCAGTTCAGTGTTCCCTTTATGGTTAGGTAGAACCGTGTCCGCCAGCTTGGAGAGAAAACTCAGCGGCAGGCGTGTTTGTTGGTTCTTCCCAGTTATGTCTCTGGACTGGGAAAGACAGAATTATGCGCAGTTGACCTAGCTCGGCTCTTAGCTGAAGCAATCGAGGCGGCTAAAAAAGAATAACCTTTCCTATACAGAATTGCCATTTTCTGGGGCTGTTCTGTCTGCATGATGCTTTCGTGCACACGCACACATTCCGGAACAATACCTTCCTTCATTCATAGAATACTTTATAACCGATTAAACGTTTTCACTTGGCAACGCAGTTCAATATTCTAGCGCTGTGAGTTAGCAAGGAAAGGTTGGTTTCTTTGCTTTTTTTTTTTTTCTGGCACAGGGGTCCGAACCTGTGACCCTAGTGTTATGACACTGCGAGCTAACCCGCCAGCTCCTTTTTTTCATTTTAACCTTTCTTTACAGAGAAGGAAACTGAGACTTAGTTGCCCGATTCTTCCGACTTTAATGTAAGGATTTCTTGTCCTGGTTCATCAGAACAGGTCAATGTGCAAATAAAATTAATGTCAAAGTGGGCACCGTGTCCCGTCCTCCCGAATCCCTCCTAGGTCTCAGACTTGGGCCACTACAGACTACGTCCAGGTGTCGCGGGTGGGACATGGCCCTGACTTGCTTCGACCAGTACCCTGACTCGACAGTTTCCTTCCAGAAGGTTCTCTGTGCAGAGATGTGCCCGCTGCCACCTTGGCATCTCCGCCTCCGAGATGGTCATGCGCGCCCGAGACTCCGTCTACCACCTGAGCTGCTTCACCTGCTCCACCTGCAACAAGACTCTGACCACCGGCGACCATTTCGGCATGAAGGACAGCCTGGTGTACTGCCGCGCCCACTTCGAGACCCTCTTGCAAGGGGAGTATCCGCCGCAGCTGAGCTACACGGAGCTGGCGGCCAAGAGCGGCGGCTTGGCCCTGCCTTACTTCAACGGCACTGGCACCGTGCAGAAGGGGCGGCCTCGGAAGCGGAAGAGTCCGGCGCTGGGAGTGGACATCGTCAATTACAACTCAGGTGGGCCCCTTCCCTCCTTCGCCCCCCACCCCCGCGCAGCCCCGGGCTCGGCAGCCCAGAGGAAGATTCCATAGAGTTCCTTCGCCATCCAAAGTGTGGCTGCAAGAGGGTGCATTGCCCAACATTCGCCCTTTCATTCTGAAGGAAGAGACGGAGAGGCAGAGACAGCGCTTTATTTAGGTTGTGGCAAAAAACACGTTCATAACCATGGGACTGTAGTGACTTCTTCCAAACAGGCAGAGCCAAATCCTTGTTGCCCATTAGTTAATGAGCCCATTAGTTTCTGGCTCCCAGTTGGAGCAAAACAGCCCCAGGGCAGTTCCTTTGTGGAAGCCAAATTATAGATCCTGGAGGAGGTTTTCCTAAATACCGAAAAAAAAAAAAAAAAAACAACCTCAAAATACAAAAAAATCCCTTCAGTGTTAAACCCCAGTCTGTCTAGAGGGGGTAGAGGCTGTGGTCACCAGCCCAAAGTTAATCAGGAACACAGTTGGCAAGAGTGTTGAAAAACTGAATCCCTGATCCTGGCGAAAAGCAGCTGTAGGGTGGGAATCACTTTCCACAGCTGAGCTGGCCTATGCCTCTC
>NW_007731648.1:103956-105320 GCF_000696425.1 Galeopterus variegatus
TGGCGAAAAGCAGCTGTAGGGTGGGAATCACTTTCCACAGCTGAGCTGGCCTATGCCTCTCTAGGTCAGGGTATTCACCCGGCCACTCATTCCCTGTATGTTAGACCATCCAGGCATCCAGCCCCCCTGCCAGCTGAAGGAACTCGCAGGTCAGGCCCTCTGGGGAGGCCTAGTGGTATCTCAAGCCACCCGTCTGTCTTCCACCAGCCTTCTTTTTTAATTAAAAAAACGCAGGCAATAGGCTGAGAGCACACATTCTCCCTTGCTTTGTGGAACACACTTGTCATTTATCAATCTCTTACACTTCATTTTAAGCACTTCTCATTGTTGGTAGCCTGCCCCCACTTCCTATCTCCCTGGTGAGGATGGTGACAGGCCCTGCAGATCATAGTCTAACTCTGAGCAGGACAGAAGCTCTTCTTGTGAGTGCCAGCCACTGGGGAAAAGGGGTTTCAGAAAACCCTGGCTAATTTTGGAGTAGCCTAAGGACCTTAACTGCTCTAACTTTCCATGCCCTGGCCAGACCCAGCTGGGAATCTCAGGAAGCAGGAAACTCAGGCCACGGGAGACCATTCTGTTTTAAGGGACCTTGTGGCAACCCTAATCTATTACCATGAGCACCCCAGATACCCAGCCAAAGAATGGACACCCCAGAGCACAGATCTTGCCTGTTTTTCTCTTTCAGTCTCCAGTGCCTTTTAGGGTGTCTGATGTTGGCGATCAATGGTAGAGGAAGTGTCCAGCCAGTTAAGTGATTTGTCCAAGGTCACACAGCTAGTGTGATCGTGGGAACTAAGAGTCCTGCTCTGAGTCAAGAGTTTTCTGGGGAAGACATGCAGGATGAACAGGTGCTCCCCCAGCCCTCTCCTAGGCTCTCTCCTGGGGTTCTCAGCCGGCTGATCTAACTGAAGAGGGTGAATCCATTCTGGGGCACCACAGGGAGAACGGGGATTGGGGAGCCGAGTGCGACTGCACTTGCCCCTAAGGGGTTCATGCCAGGGCCACTGGATGTAGAGAAAATAATCAGCAGCTCACTACAGACACCACCAGGCCGGTTTATGTGAAGGCAGCGGGTACAGCCCCAGGTTTTGCCAACCTTTGGCAGTGGACTGTGCCTTTGCACTTGCCCTTGCTACGCTGGGGCGGGAGCTTTGATTAGGGGCCACTTTGCCCAGTGGCGCTTACTTCATCTCCTTTGATTCATGGTCCCTGGGGCAGGAGAGGTAGGGCACTAATTGTTCTTTATTAATAGAAGATGACATCGGAATCTCAAGCTATTCACCGAGGCCCTAATGCCCTAATGAGTGAGAGAGAGAGAGAGAGGAGAGAGAGAGAGAGAGAGAGAGAGAGAGAGAGAGAGAGAG
>NW_007731648.1:107582-108714 GCF_000696425.1 Galeopterus variegatus
GGGAAACAATCATTTGCAAGGTTACGTAATGCATTTGTAGTTAAACACAAATAATTTAGGAATGCACTGAATCACTCTGTAGAGGAAATAAATTTCTCTACTAAGTTGCAAAATATAAGTGATAACATAGTCATGGGACAATTATATACAGTAATATCTGTCTAATGAAGACCTGACAATCTATCTCCTGACAGACTGAATTGTGTATTTTATGTGAAAACAAGTCCTCTAATCATATTTAATGCACTAAAATGATTTGCTGAGTTTTAAATCAACAATAATGGATATAGAGTGCATATACAGGGAAGCAATTCCATCAAATCTTAGTACGATTATTTTTCATAAACTTCATTTTAAGCACTAATGATTACATAGTAAGGTTGGAAATCATATTCATTTTTAAGAAATATTACCTTTAGGTGGAGAGGAAATGGCTAACAGCATTATTTAAAAACCAAGTTAAGTCTTCTCTCCCAAGTGCAATATTCAATTTAATGTGTAGTTACACATTACTCACATATAACAGGAATGAAGTCTTATCTGAAGAAGCCTCCAATGACTAACGTGTACCTCTTTGACCATTGTGTTGTGGGCCTATTTATAATCTAGTTGTGAAATATGGCTCAGTTTACTGGAGATAAGTATAGTTTTATAGTAGGTCATGAGATGCTGTTGCATCCATTTGAGGATATGAAAGTGCAATTCTGTAGAATATTTGAACTTGGCATATCCCCACTGGGCTGAAATAGGATAAAATGTAAAGCATTTTCTCTGTGTTATCTCTGAGTATATGTTACCCTTTCTGGCAGTGTTTAAGAAGCCTGTGTTCAACATTTGAATGTATATATCTGAATTGAATTCCACTTCAGGCTGATTTGACTTTGTATTTTATTGTTGAAATCAAAATCTTGATTGAATGCTTCTTGAGCTTCTTGCCTTGTGCTGGACTCAAGGGATCCAAAGGTGAATATGATATAATTTTTTCCCTCAATGAACTCACCTGCTCTTTTGCCAAGTGTGTCCTTCAACTTACATGTCTTCTGAAAATACAAACAAAGGAGACATTAGTTCATGCCTAGTCTGGTTACATTAGGGAGAATTTCTTGTTAAATGAGTTTTGTATGTGGCTGAC
>NW_007731648.1:110156-112137 GCF_000696425.1 Galeopterus variegatus
TAACCAGATATAGCTAAAAGCCCTTAAGAAATAATATTCTTATAATTACATAAGAAGTTGCAAATTTTAATTTTCTAACTTCTTTCCCTTTTCCAGTCACTTTCTCATTTTTTCCTGGTTGAGAAAGCTCTAGGAATATGAGAAAAGGCTAAAAATTGGAACCAACAGCTTCTTTAGTTGGTGGGCTCTCAGAAACTTTCAGACTTGGAAGAGCTGAAATATTTGTTTGCCATATCCCTCATGACAAAAAGCAATGCCTTCAGATACTACATCTCATTCCAGAAATACAGACAAAATGTAGAGTCTTAAAAAACTTTGTGTGAGGGTGGTGGCAGGGTGTTGATATGCATAAATATATTAGAAAAGTTTCCTCCATTTCACCCTTGGAGGTTTCTCTCACTCCCACTTCACTATTTAGAGTTTATTCATCTTCCCCAATTTTTCTAGTATTGAGCAAAAGACAGGATTTATTTAATATTTTTATATACACTTTGGTTGTGTCCACATTAACAGACTCATTTGGCTGACTTTGGCAATTAATTTATTTCTTTTTGTCTAGATACTGCCCACAATTGTATAGATAGCCTTTTTCACTGTTGTTTTATCATCATAGTAGTATCACACAGGCTGCCATCATTTCAGCTAACGCAGTTTCCACTGAGCAGCTGTCTGTCCACTCTTCCACGACAGGTTGTAATGAGAATGAGGCAGACCACTTGGATCGGGACCAGCAACCGTATCCACCCTCGCAGAAGACCAAGCGCATGCGAACCTCCTTCAAGCACCACCAGCTTCGGACCATGAAATCCTACTTTGCCATCAACCATAACCCAGATGCCAAGGACCTCAAGCAGCTTGCCCAGAAAACAGGCCTGACCAAAAGAGTTTTACAGGTAAGACACCTCCATCATTGGCTGTGCATACATCTCCCTTCCTCTTACCAGTAAAAATAGTTCTCTTCCTTGATTAAAGTGATTCAGATACGTCCTATACTGCTTCTTATTAGTTTATCTTAGTTCTCTCCCTGAAGGGACTTCCTGGAGGGTGCTCATAGAGAGACTTGGGTCTGTCTAACTGCAGCAACATTCTCCCTGCAGATGGGGAGATGGGTCCTCCAAACCAGCACAGCTCGCCTCACTGCTGTGCAAATGCGAGTGATGTTATTTAAACAAGTCATGGCTCTAGACATTTCCATTCACATTAGGCTCAGTGCACAGACTTGTGAGGGCCCTGCTGGCACTGTCTTACTTCAGCAAACTCTTGACAGCCTCACTCACATGCTCTGACCTTCCAAATTCACGTGGACCCTTCTTCCCAACTCCTGAAAAGCCAAAAATATGGTTAGTGTCCCGGCAACTAATTGGAGCAAGTATTTTCCCATCTTAACAAACCATAGTTAAGAACTAAACACGGGGAGTTAGTTGTGCTGTCCAATTGCTTCCCTAAACTCATCATGGTAAGAATATGCAACTAATAAGATTATAATAGGTCGCTGTGAGTCATCTGTGATCCTCTCCCACTTCTCAGAGAGAGCAGTTATTCTTAATTTCACTAAAGTCTCAGGCTGATTGGGGTCTGTGGCACTGGGAGAGTTTTCCTATGTGAAGAATACACACCTCGTGTCAGACTCGTGACTAGCTTGAAGTCTGTTTTAATGATGTGCATTTCTCTGAGCAATCCTTACTTTGCCATGCTTTCAGTGGCCCTGCTTCCCCCCTTCTCAGAAGACAACAGTTGAGGGATCGGGGTGCATTTTGCCCGCTTTATCTCTGTGCCTTCATTTCCACGGTGTCCCCCCTTAGCATGAGTTGTCCCAAGTGCCACTTGATCATGCTTGGGGGGGAATATGTGCAGTTCAGAGAGAATAAACCTATAGTACTACTTACATCACCCCGTTTTGAAAGAAAGAAAGAAAAAGAAAGAAAGAAAGAAAGAAAGAAAGAAAGAAAGAAAGAAAGAAAGAAAGAAAGAAAGAAAGAAA
>NW_007731648.1:113137-116654 GCF_000696425.1 Galeopterus variegatus
GAAAGAGAAAAACAGAAAGAAAGAAAGAAAGAAAGAAAGAAAGAAAGAAAGAAAGAAAGAAAGAAAGAAAGAAAAAGAGAAAAGAAAGAGAAAAACGCCCTTTCCCTTCCAAGAAAAACAAACAATTATATTTAAAAGGAGAAAAAAATATATATATATTTTTTTTTTTAAAAAAAAGGGAGCGAGAAAGCAAGGAAATATAAAAATCAACCTCGGTAAAGAAATCAATTGGGATTGGTTTGCAGGTTTGGTTCCAAAACGCTCGGGCCAAATTCAGAAGGAACCTTTTGCGGCAGGAGAACGGGGGTGTCGAGAAGGCTGACGGCACGTCACTTCCGGCCCCGCCCTCCGCGGACGGCGGCGCGCTCAGTCCACCCGGCACTGCGACCACTTTAACAGACTCCCTTTCCCTTCCAAGAAAAACAAACAATTATATTTAAAAGGAGAAAAAAATATATATATATTTTTTTTTTAAAAAAAAGGGAGCGAGAAAGCAAGGAAATATAAAAATCAACCTCGGTAAAGAAATCAATTGGGATTGGTTTGCAGGTTTGGTTCCAAAACGCTCGGGCCAAATTCAGAAGGAACCTTTTGCGGCAGGAGAACGGGGGTGTCGAGAAGGCTGACGGCACGTCACTTCCGGCCCCGCCCTCCGCGGACGGCGGCGCGCTCAGTCCACCCGGCACTGCGACCACTTTAACAGACCTGACCAATCCCACTATCACTATAGTGACATCCGTGACCTCTAACATGGACAGCCACGAATCTGGAAGCCCCTCACAAACTACCTTAACGAACCTTTTCTAACATTGGTTTTTTGTTTTGTTTTGATTTTGTTTTTTTAATTCTTCCTCTTCTTTTTATAATAATTCTAATTATTATTATTATTTACAAGATTTTTTTTTTCCTTCTAACCCACAAAATATTTGGGAAATAAACATAACAGCTTGGTGTGTAGCATCTGCAGCCACTTGGCAAATGAGTTTACAGTATTGTCTCCTTTAAGTGAACATATTTTGTCTACAAAGTGTATTTGGATTTTTTTCTTCAATTAGGTCTTTCAGTTGGTAAGGGAAGTTTTTGAATCATTCTAATAAGTGCCTCTTAAAATTGTATGTTACTTATTTCCAGAATCTCGAAGAAAAAAAATTGAGTGGTATTATGCTGGGCGAAGAATCATATTCCCAGTAAAATGATTAGGTTAATAAAGAACCAGATAATTAAAGAGTTATTTTTTAAATCTTACAATTGTATATGTGGTTACTGGATTTTGAAAACTTCACATTTTTAAATTTTAAAACTGAAAAAATGTTTTGAGTATTCCTATTTCTTACCTGAATTGTTAATTCAAATAAGGAATATGATTAAACAAAAGAATTAACTATATCAATTTTAAATAGTAATGATTAATTAGTTGAGAAATCGATTTCCTTCTCTTAGGGACATACGATCCCCCAAATTTCTACTAAATTATTTATTTTTCAACATTTGGAAAAAACTTAAACTCCCTGTATATACATGAAAATTCCACACAGAATTTGAAATTCTATACATTTAACCTCCTAAAGCTAAAAAAGTAATAGCTCTGAAACCATTCTTTCTTTCTTTTTCTTTTTTTTTCTTTGGTGGCTGGCAATGGGGACCCTGTAACCTCGGGCTTATAAGGCTGTGCTCTAACCACTGAATAAACTGGCCAGCCGCAAAACCATTCTTTCTAAATTACTTCCCCCTCCCCCCAGGGAAAATGGAAATAAGCAAAATATAATTTTTTAAGAAGTAAAAAATCGGTATAGTTTAATTACTAGCTCTATTAATTGGCTTCAGCCGTACCATGATATTGTATCTGGCATTATACATGAATAATGGTTTTTAAAAACCCAACTTAGACTAATACCAACAATGAGAATTCTTTGGTTTTGTTTTGCTTTATTTTATATTGGCACAGGTTGACTTATGTGTCAAAAAAACTTTTCTGACGTTAGAGATTTGGAGTTAGTCCTAAAGAAGATAAACTCAGAAGCCTTGTGGATGCTGATCTGACTATATTTCCTAGTTTACAATAGCATTTTTTTTTCTTCTAATTTAAGCTAAAATCTTAATGGTCTGGGCAGTGGTGAATGTTCATCTACATGCTTCTGTTGTAGTTAAATACCAATTAGATTGTGGATTTCCTAAAACAAAAACACAAACAAAAACAAAACAAAAAAGTCAAGATATATGTCTTGCTTTAGTGGATTGTTAAGAATAACTTTGCACATATTTTCCACTTTTTGGACCCCTTAAATCTCCTCTGATGGTCTAAGCAGCTATTTAATAGATTTTAAAGGTGTCCTTCTGGCTGTATAAATGTGTGGTTACATATTGACAGTTCACTGCCCACATTAAAGTGCATTATTGTAACTTTTGCTCAGGGTCTTTAGAAAATTAGCACAGAAAGTAGCTTATTTTTTAAAAAAAATATGATGGAAGATAGGTTAACACTGTAACAGAAGAAAGGTGTGATTGCCATTATATATTTAGCAAGTGTGGTCATCATCTTCTATGGAGCTTGAATCTTGACTTTTCATATTTCTAATACATTTTGGGCATTTACCACTAACCAGACCAAACAACTTTGGTAAGGCTGAGATGTTATTAATACACTTTTACAGGTAAAATACCTTGGTAAGGCTGAGATCTTATTAATACACTTTTACAGGTAAAATATTGATACTTATAAATTTTGTTCTTTGACAGAACAATATATGGTACTATAGATCTACTTTATTAAGTAGACTAATTATAACTCAGTTTTCCTATGTGCCTTATGATATAACTTGGAAGTAAGTTTGTGAAAAATCAGGATATATGTGTTGTTTGTTAAATTAACTGTTTTAAGCCCTTTTGACACCTCACTAGTTTTGTACTGTTTTACCTCTTATTTCTGAAACTCTTTTTATGGTGTATCCTGTTAGAGAGGACAAACATGTCATAGAAAGCAGTTGTGCACTCTTTCAAATATAGTTGATAAATTCAATAATCTTATATATTGAGCTTCGTGTTTATAGTACAGTAAAAGTGATCTGGCAAAATTGTCCATGTTTCTTTGTTTATTGATAAATGCGTTGTATAGAAACTATTTCCCCTAAATATTTATGGACCAAACAATTGTGATATATCCTATTAAATTTGTGTGAATAAACCATTTTGAATCTAAGGAGTTTTATTTCCTATCAGTTTTATTTAAGTTTTAACTGTACCAGTGTGTTTTCCATATCTACATGTAAAAGCTATAAAAATGGTAATAGAAAATATTTTAAAATATTCAAACATACATATAGTTTTCAGATTTCCACACTTCTGATTCATAGTAAATGTACACACCATTGCATATGAAATGTAATTCAAGCTAGAATTTACCTTTAAATGTATTTGCTTATAATAAAAGTAATGCCCCACTGATTTGACTCAGTCCAATTTTAGAATAAAAAAAGATAATTAGTAGATAAAGTTATTGCATGAAAAGAAACCCTAAATA
>NW_007731648.1:118189-127118 GCF_000696425.1 Galeopterus variegatus
TGGAATGGAAATTCGGAGTCATGTCATTCTAGGCTCTTAAAGTGAATATTAGGAATAACACTGGTTGTTATAAAAAAATTATAAACACCTAATTTTATAAGGAGATTTGCTGATTAATTTTTAACTATGTTATAAACAAAGCTAGCTTTTCTTGTAGAGAGTTTGTGTACTTTAGAGGCAGTTCAATACCTTTTACATTTTCCAGTCTCTAGACACCAGGATAAAATAAAGACAAAGTCCAAACTGAAAAAAATGTCATTGTATTTTCTTTGAAACCATACATGTAGATAAACTCTGGATTGGCTTTTNTATGATATTACAAACAAAGGAGCAGGTAGAAAGAAAAAGAAATATTTAGTAATGAGGTTTTTTAATTGTTAAAGGGAATATTTGAAGAAAGAATTTTTTAATTATTCCTATTTAGCTGTATATCCAAAGCCTATGTTAAACAAATTAACATATAAAATACCTTCCAGAAAATTTTTCATTATGATGAAATTTTTATTATATACAAATGAACCCTATGTAAATGATGTAACTTTTATGAATAACAGACATTAAATATTTCACTTACATGTGTTCTCAGAACTTTGAATGTTTTCTTAAGTGCTTTCGCTTCTTGAATACTAAAAAAGAAAAAAAAATTTAAAAAGAGACAGCAACTTACTACTAATAAAAAAAAGGCAATGCACCATGACAAGTAGACTACTTTGAGTGATCTTGAAACATGTTGGTTTTGTCAGTAACTTGAGTGTTTATGCCTCACTGAAACCTCATCCATGGCTGAAGCAACTTAAGTAGATTTTCCAATACATTTCCAGCCAGTTTATTCGAATCCTTGTCCTACAGCTTCGCCTTCTCTCTCTGTTCTGTCACCTATGGCAGTTTCATATAGAAATATTTCAAATCCTCGCCTGGTTTTACAGACCTTTAAATATTTGTCTGGGATGTGACATGCGGGAAGAGACCAAAGAAGGGAAGAGACCAAAGAAGGAAAGATCATCACTGAAATTAGACATCCGAAAAAAATAATACAAATTTGAAACAGACACATTTTTAAAAAGTAAAAGAAAGGAGCACTAATTATGTGAGTGGGAAGAGAAAAAAGCATGTGACGCAGAGCTGGAAGGTCTAGCACCCGCAGTCTTCGAGTCTGGGCGACTGCACACTGTTGCTTGGAGGGATAGAAAAATAGGGGCTTCTTAGTTGGGAGCAGGGAACTAAATTTCCATAGCTTCCGCCTCCCAAATGCCTGGGTTAGTCTAACTTCTGGCAAATTGATCTCGGGCAAACAAAGCTTGACTGAGAGCCTCAGTGTGCTTTGATCGAACAGCCAGCCACCTTAATGCTGACTGACACAGGGGGCAGGTTTTTGATACCTCAAATAATGATAAAACTCCATCATGAAGGACCCAAAGCAAAAACCTTCAAAACCTCGGAGATTTTTCATCACCTAAAAAGCGAATAGCTTTACTTCACAAAATTCCAGTAAAATCTATTGTACATTCTTTTACAATAATCTTTCTTTGGAGTCAAAACATGTTTTTGTTAGTTACATATAAATATCATCTCATTTGCTGCTGCAGTGTGACCAGCAGAGGTGTTGTGGTAGACAGTTTTAGAAATGGGAAATTCTGGAATGGAAATTTGGAGTCATGTCATTCTAGGCTCTTAAAGTGAATATTAGGAATAACACTGGTTGTTATAAAAAAAATTATAAACACCTAATTTTGTATGGAGATTTGCTGTTTAATTTTTAACTATGTTATAAACAAAGCTAGCTTTTCTTGCAGGGAGTTTGTGTACTTTAGAGGCAATTCAATACCTTTTACATTTTCCAGTCTCTAGACACCAGGATAAAATAAAGACACTAAGTCCAAACTGAATGTCATTGTATTTTCTTTGAAACCATACATATAGATAAACTCTGGATTGGCTTTTTGGATCTGTTTTCTATTTTTAGTAATTGGGAGCCAACTCGGAATATTGAAAAATAATAATCATCTGATGCAAAGCCAAAGTTCTTTGCTTTACAGCCAATGTCAAAAATAGGGAGTTATTTTCTTTATGGTTTACTGTTGACTTTAAACATTTCTATAATGCCTAACCTGCCTTTGTAATATTTTTTTCCCAGAAGAATATTACAATTTATCTTATATTCAAAATAAATTATAATAATTCTAACTTAATATATCATTCTAAATGCCCTCTGGGAAGATTTCCATTTTTTTTAAACCTGGTTCTGTAGCAAAGAAAAGAAAAAAAATTCAGAATTGTACATGATACTCAAGGAAAGATCTATGAATATTGATATAAATAGCAATATTTCCATAATTAAATTTCTGTTTAACTGTACTGCAAAGTAGATATTTTTATCTAACATCACTCCCCATTTGCTACATTTTTCTGTGAATATAAATATGGTTGACTCTCCCTTATCATGTGTCACTTCAACAAGTTCTCTTCCCTTGGGTTATTCATTTTTGCTTCTTTGCATTTACATTTTACCTTGTGCTGAAATAACAAAAAGCTGGCAAAAAGTTCCAGGTATTAGCCATATGTAGAAAGTTCCTGGTGTGAATTTCTGTGTACTTTTTCCTCACATATTAGAATTGTTGGGAACATTTTTTTCCATTGGAACTTCCTGTTGACATCTTGCATGATCTTATAATCTGAAGAGTAACTCGATACCTTTTATGGTTATTTGAAAATAAAATTTACTACGTATAAGATGCTCCAGTCTTTGTTGCCTCATATTATGTATGAGTATATTAACTTTTTCTGTATTTTCACATTGAACCAGAAAGTATTAACTTCAGAGAATATCTAAGTTGTTATTTGTGACAAACATACAGAGATGAAGAAATTCAAAAGTGAAAGCATCTTTACTTAATCATTGTCTTTCTGCTTCTTTTCCTTTTCCAAAGCAGCAAAAATCATGAAGAACTATCAGCTTTATCTCTGACATTCAAGACTTTTGACAGCTTGCATCACTTAAAGTTATATTTATTATTCAGTAAACTTTAATTCTATAGAATAAATGCCCTTGATGAAATGTGATTTTTGAAAAGCACAAAGGTGTTTTAGGATTTCAGGCAGCTGAAGCTGTTTGAATTCTGCAGAGTAGTTTGTCAGAGGAAGAATATATTTTAAACATAATATTTGTAGCATTTTCCCTGACTGACCTAGATGCTGTATAGGAATTTTAAAGAGCTACAAAAACCTCCAAAACGTTATGAAATAAATAATGAAGTGATGGTATTTTTCTGTAACATAAATTGAAACAATTTATTTTATAAATACAACTACATGATTACTTTATTATTTGAGTGCAGATCTGAGATTCCTCCTGGTATGTGTTAATGACAAGGAGATGTTTATATTTCCAAGTGTTCTGATATAGTTCTCTATTCAATTTTTTTTTAATTCAGCATCATAAACGTGTGTGTGATTATATGTGTTCTATATTTTTGTTCTAACACCCATGAAAAGATATATACTTTTAAGAAAAAAGGTTCATCTACTTTAAAACCAGTTTGTAATTAAAAGCAAAATAATGGCAAAGTTTCTTCAGCTGAGATACTATAATAGGTCTATGTTTTGTTAGCCGAAAATGAGGCTATGCTCCCAAAAGCTCCCTGCAAATGCAATTGTATCTTTCTAGCTTCTATGTAGGTTACTGTCTTCAGTGAGCTTGGTCATAACTTTGCTTTTAACTGGAATCATGTTGCTGTTTTGAACTTTTCTGTCCAAAACGTTTGACTAATGCTTATATTTCAACATAAACAACCACAACAAAAAAAGGCAATTTTTGTTGGAATGAATAGTTTAATTTACTTCATCTATTACAAGAGCCATAGTAGAAACAAAAGGTTCTTTCACAATTCAAAGAGTATATTTTGGCTTCAATTGAACATTATTTTTCTGTTAAAGTGTCTGGACCTCAATGAGCTTATTAGGAAATATTAAGTATAAATGTATTGATCTATTTGTGTATACGTATACATAAGTATCCACTATGGTATACTAAATGTGCATACAGTAGACCCCTCGTATTCATGAGGGATATGTTCCAAGATCCCCAGTGGATGCCTGAAACCATGCATAGTACTGAACCTTATATATGAGTATATTTTGTCTTTTCTTTCCTTATTAAGTCGAGAACTTTCACCTTTTCACTGAAAGGAAGCACTGGCTCCTTTGTGGCATATCCAAAGTGTCAACATCACTACTCTTGCACTTTGAGGCTACTATTAAGTACAATAAGGGTCACTTGGACAGAAGCACTGCAATACCAAGACAGTCAGTCTGATAACCGAGACAGCTGCCAGGTGACCAATGGACAGGTAGCGTAGACGATGTGGATAAGGGGCACAAGGGATGAATCATGTGCCAGGCAGGATCCAGTGGAATGGTGCAAGATTTCATCAAACTAGTTGGAACAGCACACAGTTTAAAACTTATGAATTGTTTATTTCTGGAATTTTCTGTGTAGTATTTTCAGACGGCTGTTGACTGGGTAACCAAGTAACGGAAACCATGGAAAGCAAAACTGTGGATCAGGGGGACCACTGTACTGTATAACAGATAGAGCTAGACCCCCAGTCTTACCAAGAGATTTTTAAACATATACGCAACTTCGGTAGCCTGAATACCTAACTATTAAATGTTGAATTACGAAGCACTGGTATCGACACTAAGTTTTTCTGTTTTTCTAGAGTGCCTTGTGTTGGAACATATTGCTAATATAATTTCTCACCATGGGCTTTGCTTTTGTTTTTATTTTGACTCAGATATGGATAAACTCATACGATCACTGTGTGTGCTGGAAAGAGCCTTACTAGACCGTCTGGTTTAAATCCTTATTATTATTTTTATTTTTCAGTTGAAACAGAAAGCACCCAGACAGATGTGTATTGTTTCTAGTTCAGAGAAAATCGTGGGCCTTCCTGCGAAAAGTATGGATATAAAGAGCTTTTCCATTTAATCTCTGCAGATTTCCTCTCTTTACCATTGCTGAAACAGTGTCATTGCAGCAGTATGGCCATTACTGTTACCTCTTAGTTACTGCTCCTGAGTCATTAGCGCAAGTTGCATTCCATTTAGAAACACTGCAATTATTATAAAACGCTGATGGTTATTACTTCATAGACTTTTCAGTAAATGTTCACAGGTTCTACTCAGTGCAACATTCTTCCCAAATTCTCTCTCATCTCACTTCTGTTCCCACTACACTGCTGAAACCACTTTCCTTAAAGTCACCAATGATCTTTTCCTTACCCACATCGTGGCATTTTCCCTGTCTTTATTCACATTGACTTTCGTGCCAGATTTTACGCCCCTTATTACTTACTTCTCTTTAAAACTATTTCCCTGCAGGCCGTGCACCTGCTGCTTCTCTCTGGGGCTCTGCTGACTCAGAGCCAGCACATCACGGTCCAGCTCCAGCATGTCCTCTGTGCTCCTGCTCCACTTCCTTCTCTGGAAACCACATTCTTTCTAAAAGCTTCAACTTTTTAGTGATGACTGCAAATATATTTCTTGGGACAGTCCCACCTGATGGTTCTGTTAGTGCTTTGAAGTGCAGCATAAGTGAAATTGGACTCACTTTTTCTCTCCAACAAACTTCTGGACTTTTTCATTTCTGTTAATGACATCACTCACGTTTCTCCCAGTCATGCAGACTGGGAGGTGACACATTCTCCATCACCTTCTCCTTCTCTCCTCTTCCTTTTTAAAAAATTATCTTGTGTCATTCTGTTGCCAAATCATATCAATCCTTTCTTTATTCTGTGTCTTCGATCGAGGTCTTTATCTCCTTTTGTTGCCATGGCTCTCAGTATTACACTCATTAGAGCTAAGTTTCCTTAACGTGTGAGAAGATATTCTCTGTAGGGAGTCCTGTGAGTTGTTTCTGCTGTTGTGCTGCTTCTCCCATCACTGCTCTCTGCTCTATCCTAAAAGTAGAACCAATGGTCAGAAGTGAAAAAAAAAATTATATCTAAATTATATGGAATAGCTTTCTTGCTAACAAAACCATACGATCTAGAAGGTGGCGAACATTCTCTGTGGGCTTTTAAAAAGAGCACGGTGTCACCTACTTGGAAGAGCTGGAGGACAGCTTTCTCAGCCCATGTGTAATTGCAATAGAATATACTTATTAATTTTACTTGATCAAATTTTAAGTATTTATTTTAAATTAAAGCATATAAGGATACACAATGCAAGACAATAAAAATGTTGCTTCGATTGTAAAGATAAAATCTGTGACTTCAGAGACAGTTTTGGTTTGCAGGTGGACCTCCTAGGAGGTCCAGGTTCGTAGGAACATTTTAGTGGAGGAGTTTGAGAAGCAGTGAAGTAGTGGAGTAAAGTCAAGGTTCTTCCTGGTTCCACCCACGTGTGACAGGTTTGGACAGACGGCAGACCCGGGTTCAGATTCTCCCTCTTCCACTGAGATTCTGGCCCAAGCCCTCACTTGCTCTCATTCCTCATCCTGCACCTGCACCTGTGTGGATCCTCTTCCTTCTGATCTCAGCTCAAATCCTTCCTGCATGTATGCTACAACAAGAGCAATCTTTCTAAACATCATCTTTCAGCTACACCTTCCTTCCCAGGAACTTTAATGGATTCCACTGTATATATGATTACATGTAAACTCCTCTCTGATACATTCAGAGTTCTTCATGGTACAACCCTGTCTTACTTTTCCAGCTTACTCTACACTCCTCCCCAACACTGACCATCCATTGTCCACAGCACATTGTATTCTCACTGTCATGTTTTTGCACACAATATCTTCTCTGATTATAAAACGCTTTTAATTACTTGTCTGCCTAAATCTTACATATTCTTTTTTCTTATTACTTATTGTATACATAATACTAACAAAGAAAATTTTTTAGAAGAAAGAAATCACCTATGATCCCCAAACCATCATATAACATCCACATAAAATTTTTCCAAGTTCTTTTCCAGTCCTTTTTTTAAAAAAAATAAAATTATAATAATTTTGCTAAAGCTCATAGCTTGGTATCTGGGACATGATAAGCACAATAAATGGTAATTGAATTTGAGTCTCAAAACTACCGATCATTTACATTATTCTAATTGTATCTCCATGAAAATTGACTCCATTAGCATTTGTTATAATTGATGCCTTCCTTCTTAACCACCCCATAGTTTTACTGTATATCCCATACACTTGCCACAAATAATATTAGGCCTTTATTATATACATATTGCAAGTTTAATTATTTCCCATGTCTCCACTAAATATTATACCTTCCTTGAGAAAAGGGACGGTATCTTATGTTCGTTGTCCTTTTAAAGGTGTGAGGAACATAGTCATTGTTCAATAAGTATTTTTAAAAATTGAGTTGTGGAGCAGTGAACTCTATCATAACTAAGTGGATAGGATATGCTGAAGGAGACATTTCGATCAGAACTCTGGGGGAAAGAGAGGCTTTCATTGTGAAGAACTACTGCTGACACATATAGTTCTTCATGATGGAGGTCAGGGAAAGGCTGATGTGGACCCAGCAGGACTTGTTCAAGTCTTACTTTCCTTCTCGGAGACCAATAGGTGCTTCACAGGGTTAACCTCTCCAGAATGAAAGTAAGCATGATAACCATTTTTATCGTACTTTGCAGCATATAACACCCTTCCTCTCTATGAATTTTTGATATGGAGAGGATCCCAGGGACCAGTCCTGGCACCTTGATTGGGAAGGGCAGGATCTCTTCACCCTAAATCTTTTGCTGAGGATACTGTATTAGTTCCTAATCTTGTAAGGACATTTACCACTACAGAGTTTTGCAGGCACACTTGAAAGAAATGAAAAGACTTAAAGCATTAAACAAGTCCCTAATGAGGACAACACAATCGCTACTACGGAAATATAATTTCTTACACAACAAAAAGACACTGAGTTGTCATACTGTTCACTTATCTGTCCCTCAGTTCTGAGTCTTGGTTTGAGTAAGACTGTGTACTGCCCTGAGCAGACTTTCTTATACATTCATGAAGCAAAATCTCACATTTCCATAAGCATAAATATTCCTTGAGTGCCAGATTAGTGTTAAGCTACATTTTTTCCTCCTGCTGGCAGCAAGTGTATCTGGCTCCAAACAACCTCAAACCGACAGCATTACCTTATCAGGATATAAACTAAGAGCAAAAATAAATTTTACACATTGATCAAAATTTGGCATTCAGCCTTTGAAGCGTGCACAGCACAGCTGTGAAGTGTTCACAGCACTTCCACAGGCTGCATCGTCGTGGTTAAGAATCACTGTGTTAGAGAAGGGGTACGCTCTTTTCTCCCCGAGAAGCTAGAGCTCACTGGTAATTATATATCTTATTATTTTCCAAGGAAGGTTGTTGATCTTGTATTCTTCACATTAGAAAATAGGTATTATTTTCCTCCACCAAATCAATGCTAATTATCTTTATTAAGCATGAACTATTTGTGATGCATGATGACCAATAATTGGCCACCTCTATACTAATAAAATAAATATGACCTTTAGATAAATACATAGGTGCTACTAGCAGTGAGGATTAATGAACAATGAATAAACTTTGAAATAAGAGGCTCTGAAGCATTTTTTGAGACAGGTGAACTTTTAAATTATGGTCTGGTTTGCACAGGGAATATTTAAGATCAGTTCCTCTCAAATTCTTCTTTTAAGCAACAAACCTTGCTAGCTGAACTTTCTCACAGAACTGAATATATAAAATGGATAATAATAAGGCTATTCTGGTGGAGAGAAGAGGGTGTAGAGAGAAAAAAGCTGTGCTTACACTCTTCTGTTTCCAGCCCCTTTGCACAACAGCAGTCCCCGAGCCTTGCCCTGGTGTCTGGCAGCTTCTAGGTGCACACTTTGGAGGCCAAAATTTTGGATCTAGTCTTGAGATACTGTTAAA
>NW_007731648.1:127409-133347 GCF_000696425.1 Galeopterus variegatus
AATTTTTGACATGGAGAGGATCCCAGGGACCAGTCCTGGCACCTTGATTGGGAAGGGCAGGATCTCCTCGCCCTAAATCTTTTGCTCAGGATACTGTATTAGTTCTTATCTTGTGAGAACATTTACCACTACAGAGTTTTTGCAGGCACACTTGAAAGAAATTAAAAGACTCAAAGCATTAAACAAGTCCCTAATGATGACAACACAATTGCTACTACTGAAATATCATTTCTTACATAACAAAAAAGACACTGGGTTGTCACATTGTTCACTTATCTGTGCCTCAGTTCTGAGTCTTGGTTCGAGTAAGACTGTGTACTGCCCTGAGCAGACTTTCTTATATATTCATGAAGCAAAATCTCACATTTCAGTAAGCGTAAATATTCCTTTAGTGCCAGATTAGTGTTAAGCTACATTTTTTCCTCCTCTGGCAGCAAATGTATCTGGCTCCAAACAACCTCAAACCAACAGCATTACCTTATCAGGGTATAAACTCAGAGCAAAAATAAATTTTACACTTTGATCAAAATTTGACATCCAACCTTTGAGGTGTGCACAGCACAGCTGTGAAGTGTTCACAGCACTTCCACAGGCTGCATAGTCCTGGTTAAGAATCACTGTGTTAGAGAAGGTGTATGCTCTTTTCTCCCCGAGAAGCTATAGCTCACTGGTAATTATACATCTTATTATTTTCCAAGGAAGGTTGTTGATTTTGTATTCTTCACATTAGAAAATAGGAATTATTTTCCTCCACCAGATCAATGCTAACTATCTTTATTAAGCATGAACCCTTTGAGATGCATTGTGACCAATAATTGGCCACCTCTATACTAATAAAATAAATATGACCTTTAGATAAATACATAGGTGCTACTAGCAGTGAGGATTAATGAACAATGAATAAACTTTGAAATAAGAGGCTCTGAAGCATTTTTTGAGACAGGTGAACTTTTAAATTATGGTCTGGTTTGCACAGGGAATATTTAAGATCAGTTGCTCTCAAATTCTTCTTTTAAGCAACAAACGTTGCTCGCCGAACTTTCTCACAGAACTGAACATATAAAACGGATAATAATAAGGCTATTCCGGTGGAGAGAAGAGGGTGTAGAGAGAAAAAAGCTGTGCTTACACTCTTCTGTTTCCAACCCCTTTGCACAACAGCAGTCCCCGAGCCTTGCCCTGGTGTCTGGGGGCTTCTAGGTGCACATTTTGGAAGCCAAAATTTTAGATCCAGTCTTGAGATACTGTTAAAGACTTTGATAAAAATGTATAAAGGAACAAAAGTGATATTCTTGTGGTAGTCAGTCAGATGGGCAGAATGTACACATGGCAAAAGAAAGCTATGACCTTGAATGAATCACCTGAACAGTGTTGGTCTTGGTTTCATCATTTGTAAATGGGAGAGGTTGTCCTAAACCCATGTTTCCAAAACTTACTTGATCTGAAGGTTCATCCGGAGGGCTTGCTTAAAAAGGGGGTTCTGGCCCTACCTATTTTCTACTTAAGAAGCCTGAAATCTGCTTTTTCATAATTATGCCCCTAGTGATCAGGCAAGTTTGGGAAAACACTGTACTTTCAGCATGGACCTATTTGTGATTCCGTTCAATTCCTCCATTTCTTCCCTAATCTCTGTGATAGGAACATTTTTTTCAGATTGGTAAAGGCAGAGTAACTCTGAAGAGCAGGAATTTAAACATGAATTTAAACATGATGGAGTAACAGCAGTTATGTAACTGTGTTTCACTCCCAGGGAACTCGCCCAGACAGCTGTCAGAAATCTTTTAGAAAGTAGCAAAAACTAAGGTGTACATTAGAAGAATGTGTGTGGAGTCAGTGTACATTAGAAGAATGCGTGTGGAGTTTAGCAAGCTATCAAAGTGTTTCATAATATCCTTTAAGGTGAAATATGTTTTGAATAATACCACAGGTATCTCTGCATCTCTCCAGGCCTCATGCATCTGGGGGTACAGAGGGCATCACATAACTTCAAGTACCCAAATGTCAACATCCCCCTCTGTGCTCCTGAAGGACTTTCACCGTTCTCTCACACTCCCTACTGCAAACGTGTGGGAGTTGCTAGGGGTGTTTCAGACCTGCTCACCTATCAGTCTGTCAGGTACGTGGTAGGAAGGGGCCTCACATTCTCCCCTTCTGATTTGATTTCCCCTAGATGTCTTCTGCTCATAAAGCAGTATAAGGTGCCCACTATGAGAATGCAACATTTGTGCCAAAGGTGCTGTTACCTAAATGTCCTCAAAGAAGGACACTGTTGCACATTTCAGGTCACCTGGGAATTGAGCAGCACCATGGGAAATCCCTTGTCAGAGTCCTTCCCTCAACTTATGGCCTCTCCTATCCCCAGGCTTCAATACCAACACACCGGACTGTATGGGGGAAAGATACCATTTTAACAACACTTCACCTCTCCCCAGGCATCTGTACACATTCCTTCCTCCTTCAGCCCCAAACAGAAGTCCTCAGACAAATAACTCCTGCAAATCTATTCTTCTCAATCCTGTCCATTTTGCCAAACATATTTGAAACTCAATTTGGGCTGAAGGTGAGAGAGCCACTAAATATAGTTTTGTAGATTGATGACTGATTTAAAAATGAGTGCCAAAGGGTACCAATTAATGAATTAATACACCCTGTGGAAAATGTCTAGGGGCTTGTTCAAGGACTTTATTCTTTTCAACATTTTTTATTTCTGAATTTGTTTGTGGACAGAGCTGTCAAGCTAATCACACTTGCAGATGGCACAAAGCTAGGAGGGACAGAAAATACAGTGGATGGCAAAATAAGAATAGAAAAGAAGTAAGAGACTGGTATGCTGATCTGAACCTAAGAGATAAGATTTAGTAGGAAGAAAATGTAAAGCTACATGTAGGTCTGAACTCCACCTACACAGATATGAGCGATAGCAGTGATTTTTAAATTTATTTTACTATGGAATAGTTTCAGCAAATAAAACCTTACCATAATTCTCATACATAAAAAAATCTGCTCTGGTTGAAGTGGGAGTGGAGGAATGGGGACCCTTCCCTATGACTCCACACCCCTCTTCATGGCCCCTGAGGAGGTTCTGGAAAATATGGTTTGAAAACTCTTGGACTCTGAGATGGGGGCATGAGTGTGGGGAGAAAGGGCTGGGAGGGGCTGAACACAGCTAAGCAGCAGCATATGTGAAAAACCTCATCCATGTTTGGTCAAGGCAGCCTCAATAGGAACCACTGGTGTGATATGGTTGTTCCCTTGAATGAGGGGATATTTTTTTTAGGTTGAGTGGGTGGACACAGAGTAGTAAGACCAGAGAATGTGCTTCTGCAGGACAAACACAGGGACTTTATTGAATACGATACAATTGTGATTGTCCGATACTATTGTGATCGTCTGGAAGCTACAATTTTGCATCTTGCTTTCTCATTAAGATTTTATTATTGTATCATAAGCATTTTCCCCTTTGTTAGGTAATTATTATTTGTAATGGCTGCATACTATGCCATCATTATTTATGTGACAATTCTCTTCCTGTTGGAAGATCGGCCAGGGCTGCTAGGATCTGGCTGCACAGGCGATGCACTGCACGGGTCCAAGGAAACTATTCTCAGAGACGATAAGGATTATAAAAGGCTGTTCCTCTTGATTCTTTTCCATTTTCCCTTTAGGTTGCCTTCCCTTCAGACCTCTAAGATGTCTTCTTTTTATTTTATTTTAATTGTACACATTTTTGAGGTACAGTGTGTTGTTTTAGTACATCAATGTATTGTACAGTGATTCACTTAGGGTAGATAGCATATCCGTCACCTGAGCATTTATTTTTTCTTTGGGGTGATTACATTCAAGATCCTCTTTTCTAGCTAGTTAGAAATGTGTGATATAATATTATTAGCTGTAGTCAGCCTCGAACACCAGAAGTTATCCTTCCTATCTACCTGCATCTAAGATGTACTCTGTTAAGGTCAGACATACACCAGTGGACACGGCTAGAAAATGATAAAAGTTGAAAAGAAGCTATTCGTTCCTTTAGGATTTAAAGAATTCCAGTAACACCAGGGCGTGGTGTGTTCTCATTGGTCTGTGTGATAAGAAGGATAACTGAGGCAATAACAACACTTCATACAACTAAGGTTTCCAGCATTCTTTCCACAGTCCACAAATAACACGAACCGTGAGTCCGACCGGTTGGTTCAGGGGTTGAACCCTGGACCTCGGTGTTAACAGCACCAGCCTCTAACCAACTGAGCTGACCCGCCAGCCCGGGTTTGTCACTTAACTCAGCTCTGACCATCCTCAGTACTCAGTTTTCTCATCTAAAAACAAGTGATTTAGATGGAACGGTCTCAATGTTACTTTCAACGTTAATGTTTCACGATTCTATTCTAGGATAGAATAGAATCTATTCTAGGAAAAGAGTATTTTTAGAGATAGAGGTGATAATACCTAGCATACTTATTTTATAATTGAATCCATCTATTCCACACCNATACTATTGTGATCGTCTGGAAGCTACAATTTTGCATCTTGCTTTCTCATTAAGATTTTATCATTATATCATAAGCATTTCCCCCTTTGTTAGGTAATTATTATTTGTAAGGGCTGCATACTGTGCCATCATCATTTATGTGACAATTCCCTTCCTGTTGGAAGATCGGCCAGGGCTGCTACAATCTGGCTGCACAGGCTATGACTGCACGAGTCCAAGGAAACTGTTCTCAGAGATGATAAGGACTATAAAAGGCTGTTCCTCTTAATTCTTTTTCATTTTTCCTTTAGGTTGCCTGCCATTCAAACCTCTAAGATGTCTTCTTTTTATTATATTTTAATTGTACAAATTTTTGAGGTACAGTGTGTTNATAGAATAGAATCTATTCTAGGAAAAGAGTATTTTTAGAGATAGAGGTGATAATACCTAGCATACTTATTTTATAATTGAATCCATCTATTCCACACCAGAGTCATGCACGCTCTTTGAGAAGATTCTAAAGTATCAGTTCTCAAAGTGAAAGTGTGGTCCCAGGACTGCTGGTGGTCCCCAAGACATTTTCAGTGCTTCCACAAGGTCAAAATTATTTATTTAATAATATTAAGTGGTTTTTTTCCTTTTGCCATTTCTATTCTTATTTTCTCATGAATGTACAGAATATGAGAAGTTTGTTGCTATGTTTCCAGATTCCATGTTGCAACTAACCTTTAAGAAACTTCCCCGGTCAAGTTTTGGAGTAATGTCAAAGGAGATTTCACAATTATATGAAAGCTAGTAAAATAGTCCTCTTTTCCAAATACATATACTTATGAGGCCAAACTTTCTGTATATATTTCAACCTAAAAACATATTATAACAGATTGAAAGCAGAACCAGATATAAGAATCAGTTTTAATTTCTATGATATAAATAACCTGCAAAATAAAAACTCTTTGTGGTCCTTAGTAAATATTAAGAGTGTAAAGAGGTCCCGAGACCACAAAGTTTGAAAACAGGTATTCTAAACGGTTATCAAAACAGCCAAACTTCCATCTCGAGCTGGCTAGCTGCTGCTGTTACTGTCCTGAATTCCCCTGCTCTTCCGTCCTCATTTGTTTACATGAAGGTCCATCAGGAAGAGCCATCAATGAATTGAAAAGCCATCATCCTGTGATACTCTTTGAATTCTTATATTTTGATTTATTAGGAGTTATAACTTGATTCCCTTTCGTGAAATGTTTTGCCCAAGTTTTGTTTCAATTGAGGACATTCTTTAAGAAATCTACATAAAAATAAAATGCTAGAATAATTGTTAAAACTCAAGGGAATAAAAGTGAAATGTAGGGGACGGAGAAGGGGATTGGAGGCTGAGATGAGGTTGGTGGGCAGTAGAGGATGTTCAAGATTCAAGAAGACATCACATCCACCACCCTTCTGTGTTCCCAAAACAAGGATGCAGGAAGGACAGGTATTATA
>NW_007731648.1:134090-145126 GCF_000696425.1 Galeopterus variegatus
CATCACATCCACCACCCTTCTGTGTTCCCAAAACAAGGATGCAGGAAGGACAGGTATTATACGGCCACTGTGGTTTGGAGGATACCATAGGAAGGAGAATGAAGTTTTTCTGTGAATGACTCTATATTATGCTGATTTTTATTCCTGAGAGGGAGCTGGGATGTGCCCAGATCAGCACATGACCTGTATTCCTTGATGCACTCAAGTGAAGGCCCTGTTTGCGACAGCTGCTGCGGAGCACAGAAGCTGTAAGGTGGATGCTGAATGCTCCCAAATCTCTTCATGCACTTGGAAATGATGCATTAGTTGAACTATTCTTTCTCTCCTTTTCTCTCAAAAATAATTCTTTGTTTGGATCTTCACAGTACAGGAATCAGAAGAGAAGTGAAGAGATAGAAAGACAGAGTACACAAAGACTTAGAATTTCTGTACTTTCATGTAGCTTCTTAATGAATTTTCAGATGATTCCTGGCCTGTCGAGCTCCCCATCCCTGCCCACCTACCCTTTTAAAAACTTTAGGGCCATATCCTTGTTTTTATCTGACTCAGAGTAAAGACACATATCATCTAGGTGAGACAGACAGGCTGGTTTCAACCCCTTCTAGAGAGCAGGCAGCATCAGAAGGGACAAAGTGGCTTTTATCAAAGCCACAGGCATAACTCAGGCCCTTTCATTCCCAATCAGGTCACCAGTAATGAGATCCTGGAACCTTTCCCCAGGGTCAGCCCCTGACGTTACAGTTGAGCTCATTGCAGTTTGGGCTCATCAGTTGGAAGATATGAAGAGGGGAGGTGACAGCCAAAATCCTAAGCAAATGCTGGAATAGTTATATGAGGGCTGCCTTCAAGGAAGGTTAGAAGTAGGATAAGGTTACATGACATACAATCATATGTAAAATGGTCTAGTTATCAGTACTTTCATTCATGAGTTTTTAAGGAACTAAGTAAAATATTCTTGGAATAGAATCATTCATCACTCATTCACTCACTCACTCACTCACTCACTCACTCACTCACTCACTCACTCGCTCACCCGCACACTTGTGTTATGCTCCAGATTCTCTCACTCCATCTTTTCATCACATTCGAATGACAAGAACTCAGACTTGGCTGAGCCTCACTATGCACTTTCTCCATGACCACAGTAAAACAACTGAGCCCTGCGAAAGAAATTTACACCGTAGGTCAGGTGGGTGCTGTGTTAACCTCAATATTAACCTCAATATTTCCTGGTAATTTTACTATTTCTCTGATCAAATTAATCTCTCACCCTTTGCAACATCTCTCCACATCTGCTTCACTCTTTCAAACATTGTCTCCTCCATGATCGCCCCCAACCCTACATCCCCCTCTTTCTAAGCAGATGACCTGACGTATTTCCCAGGAAATAGAGTCCATTAGATGGGAGCCATATCGACTTCCTGTTAACACATACCAGCCTCGCCACTCAAGACTCAGCCTCTCTCTTCCCTCACGGCACAGGGAAGGAGGTTCGTTCTGCCTCTCCTACTACTCAAACTCCTTTCGTCTGTGGACCCATGTTCTCTAGCACTTTCGGGTGCCTTACACAAGTCATTCATCTCTATTTTGTATCAGTTGATCTCCTGATCACCCCCAAACCCACTTCCTATCCAGTGTTTCATATTTTAGAAAGTGGCACCCTCATTTATCCCTTACGTGAATCAGAAACCCTGGAGTCATCTTTGACGCTTAGTTTTCATTGTCTCTAATATCCAATCTGTCATCACATTTTGTCAATTTTTACCTCCTGAATATTTTTCAAATCCCCCTCCCCAGTTTGCTGCTTCTGCTGTCTAAGCCGGCATCTCCCCTTTTTTGGGACCACAGCAAAAGTTTTTAACGTGTCCTGCCAGAGCCATTCCTGCCCCCTTCAATTCATTTTCCATACGGGGTGATCTGTTCAAAACACAGCTCTTACCACGTCCCCACGCCAGCCCACCCCAGTCCTCTTGCTTTAAACATTGCTTAAGTTGCTCTCCACAATTTTAGGAAAAAGGCTGTAGTTTTTAACTTGGGATGGAAGGTCCATCTTTCATTCTGCTCCTCCTGACTTCCTGTGCTCCAACCATATTGGCCACGATCTCCCTCAACACCGACATTTGCACATGCTGTTTCCTCAGCCTGGAATGTGCTTTGGTCCCTCTTTACCTGTTAAACACATATTAATCCTTCATTTCCAGCATACACGACACTTTTTCAGAAGCACAATTCAGACAAGATTAATTCTCCATTAAAAGGTTTCATAGTGTCGTGTGCCTTTCCTTCATACAATTTATGACAGCTGCCATCTTATATTTATTTGTGAGATTACTTAATAATGTCTGTCTCCCTCTCTAGCCTGCAAACTCATGGTACAGGGATCATTTTTGTTCTTGCAGTGTATCCCTAGCACAAAGCCAGGAATATCATAGGCATTCCATAAATACTTATTGAATTAATGTGCATTGAATAAATGTTCCGGGCACTGTTTTAGATGCTCTAGGGCACTGGTTCTCAAACTTTAGCACCAGAATCACCTGAAGGCTTGTTAAAGCAAAGATTGCTGAGCCTCAACCCCAGAATTTCTAACTCAGTAGGTTGTAGGTGTCATGTAAAAATTTACATTTCTAATAACTTTCAAGGTAATGCTGATGTTGCTGATCCAGAGACCACAATTTGAGAATCATTGCTTCAGGGAATTAAATACGTGATTGGGTTACGGTCATTATCGTCAAGCAATTTACAACTTTGTTCTGTGTGCAAATAGTAGATGAGAGAAATTTAAGTAAAAACTGCAGTATTTAAAAATTGTAAAGGTGAGAAATGGGAAAGACGTGACATGATCTTGTCTATTGTTGATATACATAATTAATTGCTATATCAAATTTATGGCCAATATTTGCTATTGATGTTTACAGAAAAGAAAGATCATTTTAGACCGAAACGATTATAGAGCTAATTCATAGGACATAAAGTGAGTCTTAAGGGAAATTTAAGAAGGATCAAGGGGCTGAATTCTGAGTGGAGAAGGATGAACAAATACATGAAAGAGGGACAGATACAGCAACAGTGCAGAGGAAAGGATGCAAACAGTGTGCCTGGAGGTAAAGGGAATGAGTTAGTTTAGCTGGAACCCAGGATTCACGTGAAGGAAAAATGTAAAATTGGGCAGGAAGTGGAGAAAAGAGAAAAGTTTTGAGCAGTGAGAGCAATAAATGTAAGAAAAAGCAGCCTAGTAATATTTTGCTTATTTGTTTGTTTGGGACCAAATTATATCTATATTGGTTTTTTGTTTCCCACTCACTACTGCCTCATTTATAGAGGAACAACAGTCCTGGGAAAAACCAAAGGCTCCTGCGCAGCAGCGGGTATTATTCCAGAATTCCTTCCTAGCATGATGTTGACAGCCCAAATAGTAGGACAAACCAAGAGTGTGGAAATTTTTGTAATGCTTAGTTTAAGGGTGATAAAAGCAGGTCCTGGTACAAGTTATCATAGCCCATTAAGATTCTCTTTTTTTTTATGAAAGGTGTGAAAAACATCACTATTGTCTGAACAGATTCCACAGCTATTGTATCAAGCCATTTTCAGAGCTAAATTGCAAAACACTCAGGGCTACCGTAGAATACACACTGCTCAAAGCGTAAGGACTTAAGTCACAGGAAAGATCTGTGTTTTGGAAAGTGATGGACTTTCACTTGTACTCACACCAGGTGATAGAGCGTCAAACCTGACATGGCCCGGGTGTCATCGATAATCATTAACCACCAGAAAACACAAGGAAACACAGCCCTCGGACTTCTATGCAGAGGAAACTCTTGGTTTTAGAATGTATTGCTTCATAAACAGGATTTTTTTTCGGTATAATGAAATATAGAATTTTGTATCACTTCCTTTCTGTAATGAACACTCAATAGTTGTAGAACTGAATTCTACAGAATTGAACTAAATATGTCTAGGACTTTTTTTGTGCAACTAAGTAATTTTAGACATGTGTTATTTCACATTTTCATACTGGTTACACAGTAAACAATATTCTGCAACATTTGCCAAATGTATTGTACTTATTCCTGTAAGTTAGGTAGGAAAAAAATTATTTTTTCTCCTGAAAGACCTCAAACACTCCATCATCCAATCACAAGCGTGAAAGTAATATTTAAGGAAGAATTCTGCCCTCCCACACATCTACTCCTAGGATAACAGTTTGTGTAATGTGTAAATGCCCTCTGGTGACTGCCGATTGTGTCCTGATTTCAAAAGCAGTGAGCATACAATCAAAGGCAGACATTCTTGCCGGTACCCAGACCTTTCCTCTTCTCCCCTGAATCTGATCAGTGTCAGAAGAGAACTTAACCTTTTCCTCCCTGGTTAACGGGAAGCGGTGTTGTGGAATGTTTCTCTTCTATCAGGATAGTTTTCTATTTTTTTCTTTTTTGAAATTCACGTCTTATGTGACCAAGTTTCACTGGGATTAAAAAACAACATTACCGGGCGGCCCGGTGGCACACTGCTACAGTGCGCCGCTTGGGAGCGTGGTGGCACTCCCGCCGAGGGTTCAGATCCCACATACAGACCGGTTCCTGCTCACTGGCTGAGCGAGGTGTGGGAGCAACACCGAGGGTTGCGATCCCGTAGCCGGTCCCCGGTCCAGTACGGGCGCGACACTGAGGGTTGTGGTCTGTTGCCGGACACGAAAAAAGACAAAAAGGAAAAAAAAAAACAAAACAAAATAACCCATTACTTTCATACCTCGAAATGCCACTGAGATACTTCATTGAGTTCAAATTACACGAACACTTCTGACATTCCGTAGCATGTATTATCTGTGACACCTTATTTGTCACCTCATTCCATCATGTATTGTACTATTTTAGTGCTGTGCTCTGTGTAAACTGCTCCTCCTAAGATCACACGCTTCTTATACCCAGAGACTGTGCCACGTGCTTCTTTTGTGGTCTTCGGGGCCTGGGCCTGTTCCCTAGTGTAGAAAATGCTAGTAGATGGGTTCATAGATTAAGAAAATCACTTGTAAATCTCGGACCATTTGTTTATCACTAGGGAATCAGACAATGAGAAAACCTTAAAACTCAATTACTAAAGTAGTGCTTTTGTTTTGTTTTTTTGTATGAGACATTGTGACAGATTTGATTATTATAAACAGACCTATAATAATCATATCATGAAGGAAAAGCATAATCATATACCAACAAAAAGATAGTGTGTGTGAGGACAAACCAAAGGATATTCTAAGAATTGAATCCTGTATATGCCATAACTCAGGAAGAAAAATAGAAATGCGTTTACTTTGTGGCAGGGCTGAGACAAGACAATTCAATGGTGTCATGCTATGGACTGAAAGTTTGTGTCTGCTACAAATTAATACGTTGAAGCTCTAATCCCCAATGTGACTGTATTTTGAGACAGGGTCTCTAAGGAAGTAACTAAGGTTAAGTGCATTCAGAAGGCTGGGCCTTGAGGTTGGTGTCTTTATAAGAAGAGACACCAGAGAGCTAGTTCTCTTCCTTTCTCCAGGCATGCGCTGAGGGAGGTCTGAAGAGGGCATAAGTAGAAAGCAGCTGTCTGCAATCCACGAAGGGAGCCCTCATCTGAAAACAAATTGGCTGGAACCTATATAATGGACTTCTAGCCTCCAGAATGGTGAGAAAATAAATTTTTGTTGTTTAAGCCACCCAGTCTGGTATTTTGTTATGGAAGTCTGAGCAGATGAATACAGGCCATATGGGATCTATACTAGTTTTCTTCCATTTGCTGGGTTTTTTTTGTTTTGTTTTATTGGTTATGAATATTCGTGGGATACAAAACTGATTGTCACCACTCATGCCCGAGATATGATGGCCAGATCCATATTGGTAGCATGCCCATTACCACAAATTGCGATTATACCCTGTGTCCCCCACCCAATTATCCCCAACCTCCCTCCCCAAACCCCTTTCCCCTTTCCCTTTCCATTTTGTATCCCTATGTATGTTCTATCCCTCTGCAAGCCACATGCACCACTGTGGTCTTTCTTTCCCTCCTTCTTTCCCTCTTAGCTCCCACATATGAATGAGCACATGAGGTATTTTTCTGTTTGTGCTTTGCTTATTTCACTCAACATAAGTTTTCCCAAGCTCATCCATGTTGTTGCAAATGGGAGAATTTTATTCTTTTTTATGGCAGAGTAGAATTCCATGGTGTATGTATATCAGTTTCCTTATCCAATCATCCATCAATGGACATTTAGGTTGGTTCCATATCTTGGCTACTGTAAACAGAGCTGCAATGAACATGGGCATGCAGGTATCCCTTTGACATGATGATTTCTATTCCTTTGGGTATATACCCAGAAGAGGGATTGCTGGATTGTATGGAAGATCTATCTGTAGTTATTGAAGAAACCTCCATACTGTTTTCCATAGTGGTTGTACTAATTTACAGTCCCACAAACAGTGTAGGAGTGCTCCCTTCTCTCTACACCCTCATCAGTATTTGTTATTCTCTGTCTTTTTGATTATAGCCAGTCAAACTGAGGTGAGGTGATAGCTCAATGTAGTTTTAATTTGAATTTCCCTGATGATTAATGATGTTGAGCATTTTTTTCATGCGCCTGTTGGCCATTTGTATGTCTTCCTTTGAAAAATGTTTATTCAGCTCCTTTGCCCATTTTTTAATTGGGATATCTGTTTTCTCACTGTGTAATTGCTTGAGTTCCTTATATATTGTGGACATTAATCACTTGTCGGATGCATAGTTAGCAAAAATTTTCTCCCACTCTGGGCCAAGCCCGTGGTGCACTCGGGAGAGTGCAGCGCTCCCGCCATCGGTTCGGATCCTATATAGGGATGGCTGGTGCACTCACTGGCTGAGCACGGTGCGGGCGGGCTCCCAAAGGACAAAAAAAAAAAAAAAAAAAAAAATTTCTCCCACTCTGTAGGCTGTCTTTTCACTATGTTGATTGTTTCCTTTGCTGTGCAGAAGATTTTTAGTTTGATATAGTTCCATTTGTTTGTTTTTTCTTTTGTTGGTTGTGCTTTTCGGCTCATGTTCATAAAGTCTGTGCCCAGACCTAGTTCCTGAAGTGTTTCACCAATATTTTGCCTTAGTAATTTTACATTTTCAGGTCTTATACTTAAGTCTTTAATCCATTTTGAGTTGGTTTTTGTATATGGTGAGAGGTGCATGTCTAGTTTCATTTTTTTGCATATGGATGTCCAATTTTCCCATCACCACTTATTGAAGATGCAGTCTTTTCTCCAATGTATATTTTTGTTGCCTTTGTCAAATATCAGATGGCTGTAAGCCTGAGGGGTTATTTCTGGGTTTTCTATTCTGCTCCACCAGTCCAAGTACCTATTTTTATGCCAGTACCATGCTGTTTTGGTTACCATAGCTTTGCAGTATAATTTCAAGTCAGGTAGTGTTTAGCCTCCAGCTTTATTTTTTTGCTCAGGATTGCTTTGGCTATTTGGGGTCTTTTGTTGTTCCATATAATGTTAAGATTGCTTTTTCTATTTCTGTGAAGAATGTCATTGGTGTTTTGATGGGAATTGCATTGAATCTGTAGATCACTTTGGGTAGTATAGACATTTTCACAATGTTAATTCTTCTAATCCAAGAGCATGGAATGCCTTTCCAACTTTTTGTGTCTTCTTTAATATCTTTCATTAGTGTTTTATAGTTCTCATTGTAGAGATCCTTCACCTCCTTGGTTAAAATGATTCCTAGGTATTTTATTTTTTTCTTGACTGTTGTAAATGGGCTTACTTTCTTGATTTCTCTTTCCGTTAGCTCATTATTGGAGAATATAAATGCAACTGATTTGGGGGCATTTATTTTGTGTCCTGCAATGTTACTGAAATTATTAACCAGTTCTAGGAGTTTTTAGATAGTCTTTAGGTTTTTGTATATACAGTGTCATGTCACCTGCAAATAGGGTCAGTTTGACTTTATCTTTTCCAATCTGGATGCCCTTTATTTCTTTCTCTTGCCCAATTGCTCTGGCTACTACCTCCAGTACTATGTTAAATAGGAGTGGTGAGAGTGGGCGTCCTTGTCTTGTTCCTGTTCTTAAGGGAAAAGGCTTCAGTTTTTCCCCATTCAGAATGATACTGGCAGGGGGCTTGTCATAGATGGCTTTAATTGTGTTGAGATACTTTCCTTCTATACCTAATTGATTGAGAGTCTTTATCATGAAGCGATGTTGAATTTTTTCAAATACATTTTCAGCATCTATTGAGATGATCATACGGTTTTTGTCCTTGAGTTTGTTGATGTGATGTATCACATTTATTGACTTTCATATGATGAACCATCCTTGCATCCCTGGGATGAATAAATTCCACTTGATCATGTTGTATAATGTTTTTGATGTGTTGCTATATTCTAATTGCTAATATATTGTTGAGGATTTTTGCATCTATGTTCATCATGGATATTGGCCTGTAATTTTCTTTTTTTGTTGTGCCTTTATCTGATTTTGGTATCAGAGTTATGTTGGTCTCATAGAGTGATTTTGAGAGAATGGCTTCTGTTTCAATTTTTTGGAATAGTTTGAGGAGAATGGTATTAATTTCTTTTTAAAGGTTTGATAGAACTAAGCTGTAAAGCCATCTAGACCTGGGCTCTTCTTAGTTGGAAGATTGCTGATTACCACTTTAATCTTGTTGCTTGTTATTGGTCTGTTTAGGTTTTCTATTTCTTCTTGGTTCAGTCTGGATAGATTGTATGTGTCCAGAAACTTATCTGTATCTTCCAGGTTTTCATATTTGTTGTCATACAGTTGTTTATGATAGTCTCTAGTGATTCTTTGTATTTCTGTGGTATCAGTTGTAATGTCTCCCTTTTCGTTTCTGATTTTTGTTATTTGGGTCTTCTCTTTTTTTTGTTAACGTAGTTAATGGTTTGTCTATTTTATTTATCTTCTCAAAAAACCAACTTTTTGTTTTGTTGATCTTTTGTATCATTTTTTGTGTCTCTATTTCATTTAGTTTTGCTCTGATCTTAATTATTTCCATCTACTATCTTTAGAACTGGATTGTTGCTGTTTTCTAGTTCTTTTAGGTGTAGGTTGTTTATTTGAAGTCTTTCTATTCTTTTGATGTAATTGTTTGTTGCAATAAATTTCCCTCTTAGTACTACTTTTGCAGTATCCCACAGGTTTTGGTAGGATGTATCTTTATTTTCATTAGTTTTAAGAAATTTTTTGATTTCCTGTTTAATTTCTTCTTGGACCTATAGGTCATTCAGGAGCCTATTGTTTGGTTTTGATGTATTTGTATAGCTTCCAGGGTTTTGCTTGTTATTAATTTCCAGTTTTAGTCCATGGTAGTCTGAAAAGATATGTGGAATGACTTCAATTTTTTAAAATTTGCTGAGACTTGATTTGTGACCCAGAATCTGGTCTATCCTGGAGAATGTTGCATGTGCTGAAGAGAAGAAAGCATATTCTGCCATTTTTGGGTGAAATGTTCTGTATGTATCTGCCAGGTCCAGTTGGTCTAAGGTGCAGTTTATTTATTTATTTATTTAGGTTTTTTTTTTTTGAGACCGGCTGCACCGTGCTCAGCCAGTGAGTGCACCAGCCATCCCTATATAGGATCCAAACCCGCGGCGGGAACGCTGCTGCGCTCCCAGCGCCACACTCTCCCGAGTGCGACACGGGCTCGGCCCCTAAGGTGCAGTTTAAATCCTGTGTCTTTTTATTGATTTGTTGACTGGAAGATCTGTCCCATACTGAGAGAGGGGTGTTCAGGTCACCCACTATTATTGTATTAGGGCCTATCTCTTTAGGTCTAAGAGTGTTTGCTTTCTATATCTTGGTGCTCCAGTATTGGATGCATACATATTTATGATTGTTATGTCTTCTAGCTGGATAAATCCTTTTATCATTATATGGTGGCCATCTTTTTCTCTTTTTATTTTTTTTGTTTAAAGTCTATTTTATCCAATATAAGAATAGCTACTCCTGCTCATTTTTGGTTTCCATTTGCATGGTATATCTTTTTCCATTCCTTCACTTTTAGTCTGTGTGTGTCTCTATAGGTGAGGTGGGTCTCTTGAAGATAGCATATACTTGGGTATAGCTTTTTATACTGATCAGTCAATCTGTGTCTTTTGAATGGGGAGCTTAATCCATTCACATTTAGGGTAGTTATTGACAGGTATTGTTTAATTCCTGTCATTTAATTGGTTTTGTTTAGATGTTTTAAATATCTTTTGATCATTACTTTCCCTTTTATTTCTCTTCTTCAATGTTAGTTGGAAATTTCAGGTAGCATGATTTAGCTTCTTTCTCTTTCTCACTGGCATTTTTGTTTTAATGGTGGGTTTTGCTCTTTGTTGTGTATTTGTGATAGTGATCATCATTATTTAGATTCCAGATGAAGGACTCCCTTGAAAATTTCTTTCAGGGCTGGTTGTATGGTGGTGAACTCCCACATTTTTGTTTGTCTGGGAAATACACTATTTCTTCCTCATTTCTGAAGGAGAGTCTTGCTGGGTAAAGAATTCTTGGCTGACAATTTTTTTCTTTTAAAGTTTTGAATATATCATCCCATTTTCTTCTGGCCTGTAGGGTTCAGTTGAGAAGTCTGCTGTTAGTCTGATGGGGGTTCCATTATAGGTGCCTTGATGCTTTTCTCTTGCTGCTTTTATAATTCTCTCTTTGTCTTTGAGCTTGCAAATTTGACTGTAATGTGTCTTGGAGAGGGTCTTTATGTATTGGATCTGTTTATGGACCTTTGAGCTTCCTGGATCTGAAGGTCTGCATCTCTCCCTACACCTGGGAGTTTTTCTCTTATTATTTCCTTAAATAGGTTTTCAATACCTTTTCCTTTCTCCTCCCTTTCTGGAATACCCACAATTCAGATGTTAGTGTGCTTGAGGTTGTCTGCTATCTCTCTTAGATTTTCTTCATTATTTTTAATTCTTTTTTCATTTTTTGTCTGGGTTATTTTGAAAAGAGCATCTTTGAAATCTGAAATTCTTTCTTCTGCTTGCTCTAGCCTACTGCTCAAGCTCTCTGTTGTGTTTTTTTT
>NW_007731648.1:145759-146386 GCF_000696425.1 Galeopterus variegatus
TTTTTTTTATTTCATTGAGTGAATTTTTCATTTCTAGGGGTTCTGCTATCCACTTTTTAAAGGTATCAATCTCTTTGTAAATTTCCTCCTTCATATTCTGGATATTTTTTCTTGTTTCATTGTGTTCCCTAACTGAGTCTTCTTTTATCTTTTTGAGTTTTCTTAAGACTCATTGATCAGAATTCTTTTTCAGACATTTCTAAGATTCCTGTTCTATGAGGTCTGAAATTTGAGCATTACTTTATTCCTAGTTCTAGTATTTTTTCTTTGGTGCTTGGTCATCTGGTAGAGGACTTGCTTCTTCTATTACTCTGTGGTTGGTAATGAGGATAAAGATTTCCTCCTCTATTTGCAAGCTCTACTGGTGACTCTTCTTATATCAGTGTGGTTGAGTGAGTGGCATGTTGCCTGTAGGGTGGCTCTGACTGCTAATCTGGTGATGAACTCTCCTTGTGGTGACAGTAGGTGTGGCATTGGCTATATAACACCACCTTGGCTGCTGTTCTGGCTTTCTGTGGCTGTAGATTGAGCCCCCAATACCACACAGGTCTTGGCTCACCTTGGCACCTGCTGGGCCTGTGGGCACTTCCCTCCAGGTCCTTAGACTGAGCCCTGGTGCCATGAAGT
>NW_007731648.1:146731-147377 GCF_000696425.1 Galeopterus variegatus
TTCATAAAGCTTGTATTCTAGTTTATTGTCTCTTATGGCCAAAGAGCATAAACACCAACATAAATACAATATACAAATAGCATTGGATGGCACTAGTGCTATGGAGATGAATACAGCAGGGAGATTAGACAGGAGAGGTGGGAGCAGTCAGAGTCTCAGAAACAGACTTGCTGAGGGCCTTGCTGAGATGGCACTTGAGGAAAGACCTAAAAGGGGAGTGAGTGAGTCATACGACTATCTGCAGAAAGAGATCCTGGTCTGAGGTGGCCCNGGGGAAACTGAGGTGCAAGAGAGGGGAGGCTTGCTGGGGTGATTCTCTCCAGTATGTGAGAAGAGATAAAATCAAGTGCCCCAAAGGAACACAGGCAGTCTATTTGCAATACCATGAAGAAAGCAGAGTCTGTAGCATGGATGAGGGGGTAGGAAAATGTGAAGATGGGTGCTTGTGGAAATTCTCTACTGACTAATTCAATTTTCTCAGTGAAAAAGGAAGCCAGGTGACAGCTGAGGGAGAAATGGGTAAGGAGGTGTTGGAGGCTTGAGGAAAGAGAAGATATGAAACAATGGAAGGTGAGAGGGCGTGGACCTGGAAATGATGGCAGAATTGCTGCCAGCCAGAAGGGCCCCTTGAAGGTTATGGTTGTGA
>NW_007731648.1:149342-153547 GCF_000696425.1 Galeopterus variegatus
GTGTTTGAGCCTTGGGCTTTTTGGCAGGTCAATGTGCTAAATCATTAAAAAATATGGAAAGCCAGATAGAAGGTCTTTTCTTTTTATTTTTTAAAGCCTGGAAACAAGCACAGCAGACACACTGACCAGAAAACAAAGTGAAGGGAAAAACTCCAGCTTCTTAAGCAGCTGCTACTCTTGCCAGTGTTGTTCTCAAAAACTGTTGGTTACGTGTTTCTGGTTCCGATTAAATGTAAGGAGATTTTAAAAGGAAATGCCTTTTAATAAAGGGGCCGCAAAGTCCCAAATTCAGGAGAGAAGTGAGAACAAAGATTGATTNAAATCAAAGTGAAGGGAAAGACTCCAGCTTCTTAAGCAGTTGTTACTCTTGCTGGTGTTCTCAAAAACTGTGGATTGTGTGTTTCTGGTTCCGATTAAAAGTAAGGAGATTTTGAAAGGAAATGCCTTTTAATAAAGGGGCCACAAAGTCCCAAATTCAGGAGAGAAGTGAGAACAAAGATTGATTATTTCAAACTTGCCTCATTTACTGCAGCAATAGAGACTTCCAGAAACATTGTCAAAGAATTCTACCTGAAAAGTGTGAGAAGGAAGCAGCTGGGAAGGAGAAATGTGCTATTTCAAGGCGGTACACCTTGTACAGTAGGAAGAAAGCAGGAAATGATTAGAATCTAAAACAGAGGAAGGTAAGAAGAGCTACAATTGACTAAGTTGAGAACTCACTCGAGCCAGCTTAAAAATGGAACTGGAAGAAATAAATGCACCCCCTCATTGTATTAGTCTGTTTGTGTTGCTATAACAGAAATACCTGAGACTGGGCAATTTATAAAGCACAGAGTTTATTTGGCTTATGATTCTGGGACAGCTGCATCTGGCACGGGCCTCAGGCTGCTTCTACTCATGGAGGAAAGTGGCAGGCAGCCGGCGGGTAAAAGCAAATCATATGGCGAAAGGAAGCAAGAGAGAGAGAAGGTGCCAGGGTCTTTTAAACAACCAGCTCTTGTGGGAACTAATAGAGTGAGAACTCAATCACTACCCCTCCCCCAGGGAGAGCATTAATCCATTCATGAGGGATCCAGCCCCATGACTCAGTCAGTTTCCAACACTGCCACATTGGGGATCAAATTTTCACGAGTTTGGGGAGGACAATACATCCAAACTCCATCACTCATCTACCCCCCTCCCACTATTCCCTTCCCCAGCCCCTGCCAACCAACATTCTACTCTCTACTTCTATGAGTTCAGCTTTGTTAGATTCCACATGTAAGTGAGGTCATGTGGTACTTCTCTTTCTGTGCTTGACTTATTTCTCTTTACATAATGTCCTCAAGATTTATCTATGTTGTTGCAAATGACAGGATTTCTCCCCATTTTAAGGCTAAATAGTATTCCATTGTGTATCTATACCAGGTTTTCTTTATTCATTCCTTGGTGGAACAGGGAGTTGTTCATCAAAGGGTACAAAGTTCAGATAGACAAGAGAAGTGGATTTTGAGATGTGTTGCACAGCAGGACTACTATAGTCAATAATAATGCACTATACAAGGGCACTTCAAAGAGCTCATGGAAAATTAGTATTAAAAGATAATATGGGGCCAGCCCAGTGGCGCACTGGAGAGTGCGCCGCTTGGGAGCGCGGCAGCGCTCCCGCTGAGGGTTTGGATCCCATGTGAAAACCGGTTTCCACTCACTGGCTGAGCGCGGTGCGGGCGCAACACAGAGGGTTGTGATCCCGTTGCCGGTCAGTAAAAAAGACAAAAAGGAAAAAAATAAAAAAGATAATATGGAGCCAGCTCTGTGACTCACTCTGGAGAGTGCAGTGCTGGTAGTGCTGAGGCCGTGGGTTCGGATCCTGTATGGGGATGGCTGGTGCGCTCACTGATTGAGCGTGGTGTGGACCACACCATGCTGAGGGTTGTGATCCCCTGACCAGTCAAAAAAAAAAAAAAGATAATATGAATCTTCCCATGAACTTTTTGAAGTACCCTTGTATATTTCAAAATAACTAAGACAGTAAATTTCAAATGTCTCACCATTAAAAAATGGTAGGTAAGTGAGGCGATGGATATGTTAATTAGCTTGATTTGATCATGCCACATTGTATGCATACTGAAAACACCACATTGTATCCCACAAATGCATACAGCCTTAATTTTCCAATTAAAAAAAGTGAAAAAAAAAAAGAAATAAATACCTCTGAACCGGAGGCACTAGAATTAGATACTGGAATAACATCAATTAGACACTGGAATAACATCAGGACCAGGTAGCATCTCTCTTTTTCTCCCCTCCTCACCCTCCCCAGCCCCACATGGTCTGTCGCCTCTGCTTCCCTCTTCACTTTTGCTTCCTACCCCCTTCTCTGCAGTTGGGTTTTTGCTGNCTCTACTTCTATGAGTTCAGCTTTGTTAGATTCCACATGTAAGTGAGGTCATGTGGTACTTGTCTTTCTGTGCTTGACATATTTCTCTTTACATAATGTCCTCAAGATTTATCTATGTTGTTGCAAATGACAGGATTTCCCCCCATTTTAAGGCTAAATAGTATTCCATTGTGTATCTATACCAGGTTTTCTTTATTCATTCCTTAGTGGAACAGGGAGTTGTTCATCGAAGGGTACAAAGTTCAGATAGACAAGAGAAGTGGATTTTGAGATGTGTTGCACAGCAGGACTACTATAGTCAATAATAATGCACTATACAAGGGCACTTCAAAGAGCTCACGGAAAATTAGTATTAAAAGATAATATGGGGCCAGCCCAGTGGCGCACTGGAGAGTGTGCCGCTTGGGAGTGCGGCAGCGCTCCCGCTGAGGGTTTGGATCCCATGTGAAAACCGGTTCCCACTCACTGGCTGAGCGCAGTGTGGGCACAACACCGAGGGTTGTGATCCCGTTGCCGATCAGTAAAAAAGACAAAAAGGAAAAAAAAAAAAAAGATAATATGGAGCCAGCTCTGTGACTCACTCCGGAGAGTGCAGTGCTGGTCGTGCTGAGGCCGTGGGTTCGGATCCTGTATGGGGATGGTTGGTGTGCTCACTGATTGAGCGTGGTGTGGACCACCCCATGCTGAGGGTTGTGATCCCCTGACCAGTCAAAAAATAAAAAAGAGATAATATGAATCTTCCCATGAACTTTTTGAAGTACCCTTGTATATTTCAAAATAACTAAGACAGTAAATTTCAAATGTCTCACCATTAAAAAATGGTAGGTAAGTGAGGCGATGGATAGGTTAATTAGCTTGATTTGATCATGCCACATTGTATGCATACTGAAAACACCACATTGTACCCCACAAATGCATACAGCTTTAATTTTCCAATTAAAAAAAAGTGAAAAAAAAAAAAGAAATAAATACCTCTGAACAGGAGGCACTAGAATTAGATACTGGAATAACATGAGCACCAGGTAGCATCTCTCCTCCTCTCCCCTCCTCACCCTCCCCAGCCCCACATGGTCTTTTGCCTCTGCTTCCCTCTTCACTTTTACTTCCTACCCCCTTCTCTGCAGTTGGGTTTTTGCTGATTAGCTGCTCACCACGTGGATTAATATGGTTGTACCACAGCCCCTGGGTGTGCGTGTACTGAGATCAAGAATCAGAGTGGCTGACTGACTTGCCTCTCTCACAATTCCAAACTCCTGGGAGAGAAATTCCAATAGATCTCATGATGGTCAGGACCACACCCATGAGGCAGGGTCATCTCGTACTAACCAGAAGACCGTGTTTCTCCCTCTAGGTGGCTGGACAATGGAAGTTCTCTGAGAAGATAGTGCGCGGGGGTAACACACCAGGAGTGATGACTATAGAAGACTTTATGTCAATAGGGTGATTTAAATGGTACTTTGGCACATGTGTAGTTTGCATAGTGGTCCAGTTTATTACACGGCAGTGCTCCTGTTGGCATGTTAGGCAATGCCTCTCCTGAGACTCGAGAGGATTTGGGGAATACCATGTATCACTGTTCACTGCTAGTTCAGTAAGTCTCTACATGCCAGTGTATCACCATTCTGCCACACTCAAAGGCTTTTGGATGCTGTGGTGTGAATGGCGTAGAGCTCACTGCTAATAAACAAGGATCTAGTTGCCTTCTGTTTGTATGTGTACGTGTGTGTGTGCGGGTTTTTTTTTACCTTGGTGTTATAACATCACGCTCTACCCAACTGAGCTAACTCACCAGTCAGCCTGCCTTCTGGATCCCTCTCTCTCTTTA
>NW_007731649.1:0-11159 GCF_000696425.1 Galeopterus variegatus
ACAAAAAGAACAAAGTTGGAGGCATCACACTTCCTGACTTCAAAATATACTATAAAGCTATGCTAACCGAAACAGTGTGGTACTGGCATAAAAACAGATAAATTGACCAATGGAATAGAATAGAGAGCCCCCAAATAAACCCATACACTTATAGCCAACTGATTTTTGATGAAGATGCCAAAAATATACAATAGGGAAAGGACTGCCTCTCCAACAAAAGGTGCTGAGAAAACTGGATATCCGCACATAGAAGAATAAAACTAGAGTCCTATCTCTCACAAAAATCAACTCAAAAGAGAGCAAAGACCTGAATTTGAGACCCTAACCTATGAAACTAGTAGAAGAAAACATAGGGAAAATACTACACGAAATGCGAGTGGGCAGCACTTTTCTGAGCAAGACTACAAAGGCACAGGCAACTAAAGCAAAAATACATCAATGGGACTACATCAAACTAAAAAGCTTCTGCACAGCAAGGGTCACTGTCAACAAAATGAAGAGACAACTTATAGAATGGGAGAAAGTGTTTGCCAACCACACATCAGACAAGGGGCTAATATCCAGAATATATAAGGAACTTAANAAAAAAACAAATAACCTGATTAAAAAATGGGCAGAGGAACTGAAGACATTTCTCCAGAGGGGACATACAATCAGCCAACAAGCACACGAAAAAATGCTCAACATCACTCATCATCAGGGAAATGCAAATTAAAATCATAATGAGATTATCGCACTTCAGTTAGAAGGGCTGTTAGCAACACAAAATAAAACCAATGCTGGTGAGGATGTGGAGAAAAAGGAAATCTCCTACATTGTGAGTGAGAATGTAATTTGATACAGCCACTGTGGAAAACAGTAAGGAGATTCCTTAGAGAAGTAAAAATAGATCTGCTGCATGACCCATCTGTCTCACTACTGGGTATATACCCAAAGGAAGTGAAATCAATCTATCAAAAAGACACCTGCACTCCCATGTTCATCGCAACACTGTTCACAATAGCCAAGTGATGGAATCAGCCCAAATGCCCATCAACAGATGAATGGATAAAAAAACCGTGATATATAAACACGGAATTCTACCCAACTATTTAAAAAAATGATATCCTATCATTTGCAGCAACATGGAGGGAACTGGAAATCATCATGTTAAGTGAAGTGAAGCACAAAAAGAAAAATAATCACAATTTGTGATAGTGGGCATTGCTGATAGTATTGATCTGAGCTTCACATCTTGGGCACAGGTGATGATGATCAGCTTTGTACCCCATGATATGCATAACCAATANTGTTAAGTGAAGTGAAGCACAAAAAGAAAAATAATCACAATTTGTGATAGTGGGCATTGCTGATAGTATTGATCTGAGCTTCACATCTTGGGCACAGGTGATGATGATCAGCTTTGTACCCCATGATATGCATAACCAATAAAAAAGAAAAATACCACATGACATCACTCAAATAAGAAATCTAAAAAAAGAAAGTGGTTCTCATGTAAGTAGAGAGTAGAAGAATGGTTACTAGAGGCAGGGGGGCAGGGGGACTGGTGGACTAATGGGTACAAAACTGTTACCTACCCTAAGTGAATCATTGTGCAGTATATGCATGTACTGAAACAACACACTGTACCCACAGATATGTACAAATAAATGTTAAAATATTTTTACTAAAATAATAAAATTTAAAAAGTCAAATAAATAAATAAAATCACTATTTTTTTAAAAATGGCTTGATTTATTAAGTCCTTACCGTGTACTAAGCACTAAATCTGTTTACATATTAGTCATGATTTCCTCATAGCACTTACATGAGGTAGGTACCACTATTATCTCCACTTTAAAGATGAGAAAAACTGAAATACACAAGGCTTAGGTTCATGCTATATAGGAAATAGCAGAGTTAGGTTTCAAACCTGGATGTCTGACACCAGAGCTCACATGCTTACCCACTTGGTTATAATAATAACAAGCACTTAAATTGTCTGTATATGAAGTAAGCCCTTTCTACATGCTTTATGCATGTCAATTTAACTATTTTAACAATATGATGGGCTGGTTATCATCATCAATATCATCCCCATTTTACAGATTAGAAAAATTGAGTCATAGAGAAGATGCCCAAGGTCAAATAGCCAGTAAAAGCAGGAACCAGAATTTGGACTCATGCAAGTTTGCTCCAGAGAACCTATAACCATTATACTCTACTTTCTCTCAGATCAATAACTAGTTTATTACTTCTTCGTGCTGCCAGATAATTATGGGACCCCCAGTTACATTTTAATTTCAAATAAGCAAACTTTTAAAAAGGTTTAAGAATATCAGTAATTTTTGTCCCAAATATTGCATGGGACATAGTTATATATTTTTTCAAAGGTTATTAGTCTGAAATTCAAATTTTACTGGGTATCTTGTACTTTTATTTGCTAAATCTGGCAACCCTACTACTTCATATAACAAGATGGCTGGAGGGGGATATTTCCAACAATAGTTAATTCAATGTGTTCACAATATAACTGCTCCACTTCTCTGGGTTTCACTAGTCTCTAGGTTTTCCCCTTACAGAATGGCTGCCACTGCCCTAAATATTCCTCACATGACAACGTCCAAAAGCATCAGGGTATCTACTCTAAATATACATAATAAAATTTATTTAAGATTTTAGAAGAGCATCAGAGAAAAAGAAAGAAAAGGAGAAAGGGGAACAAATAGGAATGTAGTTTCTCCTCCTTCCTGTTTCTTTTTAACATAGAGGAAAATCTTTCCTTGCAGCTGCAGAAGACTTCCCATTACATTTGATTGGCCAGGCTAGGTCACATAGTCACCCTTATACCAACCACCAGCAAAGGGGAAAAGAATTATATTTATTGGCTAGTACCAATCTGATTCACGTCCCTGAGCCAAGCTCCTTTCTCTGAGCAAATTGCTTACTACTACTGCACAAGATCAGCATTCTGGTGGGAAAGAAGTGCCTGCCACTGTTGCAGTTTATTAAGGATACCTAACAAACCACTTCAAATGTAGTGGCATAAAACAACATTGTTATTATCTTCCTGACTCTTTGGGTCAGGAATTTGGACAGAGTACAGCAAGATGGGTCTGTCTCTGCTTCATGAAGTCTGCAGGTTCATCTGAAAAGACTGGAAGGCTAAGGATAAGAACTAGAAAATGATGGAGGCAGGAACTGCAGGCAGCCCCCACCACCCAGCAAAGGCAGGAGCATCCCAAAAACACCACTCAGATGTAGGTGGTCCACCACAGCCACTGCCATAGCCATTGCCACCACAGGGCAGCTCATCACCACAGTGGCATCTACAGCCACCGTGCAGATGGCCCTCCACCTCCTCAACTGTACTGACACAAGAGTCACCAGTGGAGACCAGAAAAATAAGAGAAAGTTTCTCCTCAAAGCCCATTCCAAGGTAATAGAAGAAGCAACTGCTCTACCAGATGATCAGACATCAATGTAAGATACTAGAATATGAAAAACCAAGAAAATATGATACTACCATAGAAATCAGTAATTCTCAAGTAACAGAACCCATACAACAGGAAACCCTTAAAATGACTAAAAAGGAATTCCAAGCAACAATTTATTTATTTATTTATTTATTTTTGTCTTTTGTCTTTTTCCGTGTCCGGCAACAGATCGCAACCCTCAGTGTTGCCCCCGTACCGGACCGGGGACCGGCAACGGGACCGCAACCCTCGGTGCCGCTCCCGCGCCTCGCTCAGCCAGCGAGCTGGAACCGGTCTGCATGCGGGATCCGAACCCTTGGGCGGGAGCGCCGCGGCGCTTCCCAAGCGGCGCACTATCCAGTGCGCCACCAGGCTGGCCCCCCAAGCAACAATTTAAAGTAAACTCAATGAGATATGAAAAGACTCAGTTAGGCAACATAATGAAACAAGAAAAAATATCCAGGATATGAAGGAGGAAATTTATAAAGAGATTAATACTTTAAAAAAGAATGTAGCAATTACAATTCCTTGAAATTGATATGACAAGCATACAGAAAGGACATTGTTGGGAGGGAGGAGGGAGGGAGGTTTTGGTAATTGGCCACAATAATCAACCACATTGTATTTTGACAAAATAAAATAAAATAAAGAATGTAGCAGAACTCCTGGAACTGAAGAATTCATTCAATGAAATAAAAAGCACAACTAAAAGCTAAAGCAGCAGGTTAGAGCAAGCAGAAGAAAGGATTTCTGATTTTGAAGAAAGTCTTTTTGAAATAACACAGGTGGCTCAAAAAAAAAAAAAAAAAAACCAACCAGAAAGAAGAATTTTTAAAAAATAAAGAAAATCTAAAAGAGCTAGCAGACAACCTTAAGGGTACAAACATCTGAATCATGGGTGTTCCAGAAGGGGAGGAGAAAAGAAAAGGCATTGAAAACCTACTCAATAAAATAATAATGAAAAACTTCCAAGGTATAGGGAGAGACATGGACCTTCAGATTCAGGAGGCTCAATGATTTCCAAACAAATTCATTCCCAAAAGATCCTCTTTGAGACATATTATAGTCAAATGTGCAAAGCTCAAAGACAAAAAGAGAATCCTAAAAGCAGCAAGAGAAAAGCATCAAGTCACCTATAAGGGAGCACCCATCAGACTAACAGCAGACTTTTCAACAGAAACTCTACAGGTGAGAAGAAAATTGTATGATATATTCAAAATACTAAAAGAAAAAAAAAAAACCCGCCAGCCAAGATTACTATACTCAGCAATGCTATCCTTCAGAAATGAGGGAGAACTAGTGTACTTCCCAGACAAACAAAACTTTGGGAGTTCACCATCACATGATCAAACCTGCAAGGAATTCTCAAGGGAGTCCTGCATCTGGAATATGAAAAATGATAGTCACTACCATGAGTACACAAAAAAGAACAAAACCCACTGGTAAAACAAAAATGCAAATGAGAAAGAGAATGAAATTGAATCTTACCACCTCAAGAAAAACAAAAAATATCAAAGACAAATAATAAAACTGGAAGAAAGGAACAAAAGATATTTAAAACATCCAAACAAAAATTGTTAAATACCAGGAGTAAGACAATACTTTTCAATAACAACCCTAAATGTAAATGGATTAAACTTCACACTAAAAGACATAGACTGACTGATTAAATTAAAAAGCTAGAACCTACTATATTCTGTCTTCAAGGCACCTGTAAAGACATACACAGATTAATAGTGAAGGGATGGAAAAATATATAGCACACAAATGGAAAAAAAAATCTTAAAATTAAAAAAAATAAAGATACATCATACCAAAAACCTGTGAGATACTGCAAGAGCAGTACTAAGAGGCAAGTTTATTGCAATAAATGCTTACATTAAAAGAGCAGAAAGACTTCAAATAAACGACCCAACACTATGACTTAAAGAACTTGAAAAACAACAGTCTAAACCTAAAGGTAGTAGACAGAAAGAAATAATTAAGATCAGAGCAGAACTAAATGAAATAGAGACCCAAAAAACAATAGACAAACAAAAAGCTGGGGTTTTTGAGAAGAAAAATGAAACAGACAAACCATTAGCTAGGTTAACCAAAAAAAAAAAAAAGAAAAAAGAAAAGAAAATCAGAAATTAAAAGAGAGACATTACAACCAATACTACATAAATATGAAGAATCATTAGAGATATTATAAACAACTGTATGACAACAAATATGAAAATCTGGAAGATACAGATAATTGTCTTGACACATACAAACTACCAAGACTGAACCAAGACGAGATAGAAAATGTGAACAGACCAATAACAAGCTAGGAGATAGAAGTGGTATTCAGCAATCTTCCAACAAAGAAAAGCCCATGTCTGGATGGCTTTACAGCTGAATTCTATCAAACTTTTAAAGAGGAGTTATTACCAATTCTCCTCAAACTATTCCACAAAATTGAAACAGAAGCCTTTCTCCCAACTTCATTTTATGAGGTCAACATAACTGATACCAAAACCAGATAAAGACACAACAAAAAAAGAAAATTACAGGCCAATATCCTTGATGAACCTAGATGCTAAAATACTCAACAAAATATTAGCAATCAGAATACAGCAACACAATAAAAAAAGTTATACACATTATCAAGTGGGATTCATCCCAGGGATGCGAGGATGTTTTAACATACAAAAGTCAATAAGTGTGATACATCATATCAACAAACTCAAGGACAAAGACCATATGATTATCTCAATAGATGGTGAAAGAGCATTTAACAAAATTCAACATCCCTTCATGATAAAGACTCTCAATAAATTAGATATATAAGAAAAGTATCTCAACACAATAAAAGCCATTTATGACTAGCCCACTGCCAGTATCATCCTGAATGGGGAAAAACTGAGGGCCTTTCCCTTAACAGGAACAAGACAAGGATTCTCATTCTCTCCACTTCTATTTAACATAGTACTGGAGGTACTAGCTAGAGCAATCAGGCAAGAGAAAGAATTAAAGGGAATCTCATTGAAAAAGATGAAGGCTAACTGTCTCTATTTGCAGATGACATGATACTACATATAGAAAAATTTAAAGACTCTATCAAAAAACTCCTAGGACATGTTGCAGAATACAAAATAAATGCCCCCAAATCAGTTGCATTTATATACTCAAATAATGAACTAACAGAAAGAGTAATAAAAAAAAGTAAACCCACTTACAATTGTTATGAAAGAAATAAAATGCCTAGGGATCAATTTAATCAAGGAGGTGAAAGACCTCTATAATGAGAACTACAAAACACTTCCAAAAGAAATTAAAGAAGACACAAAAAGATGGAAAGATATTCCATGCTCCTGGATTGGAAGGATTAACATTGTGAAAATGTCTGTATTACACAAGTGGTCTACAGATTCAATGCAATCCCTATCAAAATACCAATAGCATTCTTCACAGAAATGGAAAAAACAATCTTACCTTTCATATGCAACAACAAAAGACCCGGAATAGCCAAAGCAATACTGAGCAAAAAAATAAAGCCAGAGGCATAACACTACCTGACTTCAAATTATACTACAAAGCTATTGTAACCCAAACAGCATGGTACTGGTATTAAAATAGATATTCAGACTAGTGGAGAAGAATTGAGAACCCAGAAATCGCCCCTCATGCTTATAGCCATCTGATATTGGACAGAGGCAACAAAAATCTACATTGGGGAAAAGACTGCCTCTTCAACAAGTGGTGCTGGGAAAATTGGATATCCATATGCAGAAGAATGAAACTAGATATGCATCTCTCACCATACACTAAAATCAACTCAAAATGGATTAAAGACTTAAGTACAAGACCCGAAACTCTAAACTTACTAAGGGAAAATGTAGTGAAACACTCCAGCAACTAGGTCTGGGCACAGACTTTATGAACAAGAGCCCGAAAGCAGAAGCAGCAAAAGAAAAAATAAAAAAAATGGGACTATATCAAACTGAAAAGCTTCTGCACAGCAAAGGAAACAACCAACAGAGGGAAATGACAACCTGTAGAGTGGTAGAAAGTTTTTGTTAACTATGCATCTGACAAGGGATTAATATGTAGAATATACAAAGAAGTCAAACAACTATAGAGTAAAAAAACAAATAACCCAATTAAAAATGGGCAAAGGAGCTGAATAGATATTTTTCAAAGGAAGACATACAAACTGCCAACAGGTACGTGAAAAAATTCTCACTGTCACTAGTCATCAGGGAAATGCAAATTAAAACTACACTGAGATACCACCTCACCCCAGTTAGACTGGCTATAAGCAAAAAGATGGTGAATAACAAATGTTGGCAAGGGTGTGGGGAGAAGGGAACACTCCTACACTGTTGGTGGGACTGTAAATTAATACAACCACTATGGAAAACAACTACAGATGTTCCATATGATCCAGCAATCCCACTTCTGGGTATATATCCAGAGGAATGGAAGTCATCATGTCAAAGGGATCCTGCATTCCTATGTTCATCGCAGCTCTGTTTACAATAGCCAAGACATGGAATGAACTTAAATGTCCATCGATGGATGAGTGGATAAGGAAACTGCGGTAAATATGCACCATGGAATACTACTCTGCCAGAAAAAAGAATGAGATACTCCCATTTGGAACAACATGGATGAGCCTGGAGAAACTTATGTTGAGTGAAATAAGCAAAGCTCAGAGAGATAAATACTGCATGTCCTCACTCATATGTGGGAGCTAACAGAGAAAGAAGGAAGAAAAAAAAGAGACCACAGTAGTGTGTTGGACTTGTAGTGTGTTGGACTTGCAGAGGGAGAGAACATTCTATGGGCTACAAAGTGGAGTGTGGGGGAGGGAGGTTGGGAATAATTGGGTGGGGGACACAGGGTACAAATGCAATTTGTGGTTATGGGCATACAGCCAGTATGAATCTCATCCCCACATCATGGAAATGAGGGGTGACAGTCAGCTTTGTATCTCATGAATATTCATAGCCAATAAGAATAAATAAATAAAAGGAAAGGGGATTTATAAGCAAAAATAAACTTTGAAGAAGAGGTAGATTCAGTGGGAGATAATGGGCCAAGAATGTACATGGTTACTATGAGGTGAAGAAGAAACGCCAAAGAAAATGTAATTGGTAGGCAGTTGGTAATATCAGAAATTCAGAAAATGGTTGAATACATACCAATGAAGTGGTCATACAAAAAAGAAAGAGATGACAAGTCTGGAAATCTAAGACAGTCAATAAACTCCATGGAGAGAAACCTTAAAAAAAATAAGAGAAAGAAATACACAAGAATCACAATAATTTGTTGAGCTTTCAAAAGGAGAGAACAGAACTGAGGCCACCAGAGGTGGGAAAGCAGGGGATGGAGGTTGGGGGCTTAGCCTGAAATTGGTAAAGGGCCACAAAAAATGAATACATTGTGCAATGATTCTTATGGTAATTATCCTGATTTGAGGATCATGTACTGCACACAGGTATTGATACTCAATGCTGTACCCCACTGATACGTACAATTACGTTTCAATTAAAAATAAATAAAATAAATAAATAAGAACTAGACTAGAAAACTACGGCTGGAAGTTGAAATGGTGTGGAAATATCCCAACTCCTGTGCTGACAGCTGGTTGTCGGCCAGAACCCCGATACACTGCCTTTCCATGTGTTTTTCTTTTTTTCCTTTTATTGATACACTCTTGCTGAAAGTTTTACTTGAAACTTAATATTCTAAATGTCCAGATATAGTGCTGTACTTAGCTAGGAGCCTGGTTTTGCACAGGAAATAAGATAACCTGACTTTAAATGTAGACGGCCACGGATGTTGTCAGTCACGTTCTAAATCAAAATAGGATTTGCCAGTTTGATAAGATTCAACATTCAATAGCAGAAGTGTGACTATACTCTATGATGTGCTCACCTTCTAAACACACAAAATGATGATTATAGCTCACCTGGTTTACGCAATCACAAAATCTCATATTTTGCACAGGGGCAGCTTTTCCCATTACTATTTCATAGGAGAGCTTTATTTTTTTACATTTTCCATTTACAGTTTTGGAATCTGAGATTTATATATGTTGGTGGACAAGTCTGAGGTCCAGAAGTTGTAGAACATGGTGCCAGGATCCAAGGGTGCCTGTTCTTCACAATATTAAGAATAAATAGTGGCAAAATTATGAAATGCAGCCCCGAGTACAAACTGCAAAATTCTTGTACAAGGAATGCGATCTGATGTTGCTGTTGTTGCTATTATCATAGACTTTATTGCATTAACACAAACTAACATATAAAATACAAAAATAAAATGAAATTTTATAACATAGATGCTAACAAACTGATACTTAGACAAGTAGTTGAACCAGTCTCTGAATCACACTGTTTAAATGTCATAATTTTATTAAAGTTTAGACAACTAATGCCAGAATCACATTCCTTTACTCCTTCATTTAAAAATCATCACCCCTTTCCAGGGACAATTATTTACATTTTGCTTTTGCTCCTAAATGATTCTCTCTTATTTTAATAAATCACAGCTTTCCAAAACTATGTAGGATGTTTATTGAAGCTTTGGAAATCTTTTAAATGTCCCTGAAAATCAAACATCATTGGCATCTAAACCATCAGACTTATGCAGCTTTGGCATATTAATGTTTTTTATTATTATTATTTAAAAATATTTAATTTATTTATTAAATTTTTTATTTTATGTTTATTTTGTACATACATATATTTTTAAATTGTTTTCATGTCTACTTGATCTACAGTTCTTAGAGATGCATGTTAAAACATTTCCGGGGGTTTTCAAGATGGTGACAGGTCTGGAGCGGGCGTGCCAGAAGACAGTGCGAGCCTGAGAAGTGAACGCTGTGCTGCCAGAGTACTATTTGCAATTCCAAGAGCAACAAAAAATGAATAAATCATTGATCAACTAATCTACAATGACAAAAAAGCAACTACAGATTCGAGGTTTTAGGGCCGACACAAAAGAAGATTCCTGAGAGCGCCCGAGCCACGCCACAGGACTGAGTGAGCAGTCCGAGGCAACAAAGGCCAAGAAAGATGGCAGCGATGACACGGAAATGGAGAGGAAGGCGCCTGACCGGCCTAGCTCTGTGAGCTCTGTGAATGACCCCCAGGTGGCCCCGCTTGCGGGGCAAACGCCCGTCCAGCTCCCACCTACCACACCAGGCTAGGCACCGGCACCAGCACTGCCTCCATTTTCTCGGGTGGGGGTGGAGCCAGCCGGCTTAGCCAGCTTGGATCGGCCAGGCCTGCCCTCCTCACTTGGCGCGGCTCCTCACTGAGCCATGCCACTTGCGTGCCTCGGCGTGGGGCCCCGTGGGGCCTGCAGACTGGCCTCCAATCACATTCCCCCCATGGATCTCTGGCAGGGCTGGTGGCGTGGGGAGGCCCCGGCCAGCATCAGGAGGGCAGGGAAGAGGAGCCTGGCCAGATTGTCACTCCACCACACCCCTGGGCTTCAGCCCCAGGTAAACTTCCTGTTTCCGGGAGGCAGATATCATCTCTGTGGCCATCAGTTTGGAAGAACCCCAAACTGATTTCTGGTTGGGAGAGGTGTGGCCGGAGCACTCCCAAGCTCACTTGAACCTGCCAGAGAGTTGACTGCCGGCGGGCGCCTGAGTCAGCCCGCGCTGGGGGGATTCAAAGAGGAACTGTGTGCTGTGGGATCCTCCCCCGAGGAGCTCACGTCCTG
>NW_007731649.1:11393-12113 GCF_000696425.1 Galeopterus variegatus
CAACTACACAAATAACCGCAATACCAGGAGGAAGGTGAGAAGCCCAGAGAAAGCCTTATCCCAGGCCACAAAAGCACCCAGAGCATCCCTAGCAGAAACCTCAAAGTCTTCCTGGGTGGGGCAGGGCCAAGCAAGGGCTTGAAGTCCCGGCTGATAGATGAAGATTGCAGAAGACACGCCCCAGCCCTGTACTGAGTGCACAGAGTGGGGAGGGGTCCGGCAAAGAGGCGGAGTCTTGGCAAAAAAAAATACACACCCTGTGGGCCACCTCTGCAAGGTCCAACAGCCCCATCTAGTGCACACAGAGTGGGGAAACGCCCGGATAGTGAGGCAGAGACTCAGCAGAACACACATACCCTGTGGGGCTGGCAGGGTGGGATCCAGCAGCCAGGGCCAGAACACACGGAACAGGGAGAACTCTTACACGGGAAGTGGAAGCTCAAAAGAGACCACACACCCTGCGGTACCGTCCCGAGATCCAGCAGCCTGGTAGAGTCCAAGCTGACCAGAGAGGAGGCTTCCTGGAGAGGCCCAAGACCCGAGGTAAACACACACACAAGACACTAGAGGCCAACTGAGCTGTCACAGAGGTACTCATACCAAAGTGACAAACACAGCCATACCTTAGTTACTCAAGAGGGTCGAACCTGTGCACAGTGAGACTCCCTGACAAAATGAATAAACATCAAAGAAAAAAGATACCAGAAATGCAAAAAACCA
>NW_007731649.1:13082-15497 GCF_000696425.1 Galeopterus variegatus
GTCAACCTCAGGAACCAACAAACACAGAAAACAAACAGCAAAACAGAAAGCAAGGAACAAAAGATACCTAAGACAACCAAACAACCAATAAAATGATAGGAATAAATCAACACCTTTCAATAACAACTCTTAATGTAAAAGGTTTAAACTCCCCATTCAAAAGACAAAGATTGGCTGACTGGATTAGAAAGGAGGACCCAACCATATGCTGCCTATAAGAGACGCACCTCACCCATAAAGACTCACATAGATTAAGAGTGAAAGGATGGAAAAAGATCTTCCATGCAAACAGAAAAGAAAAACGAGCTGGAGTAGCTATTCTCATATCTGACAAAGTAGCCTTTAAACTAAAAACCATAAAAAGAGACAATGAGGGTCACTAAATAATGATAAAAGACTGATGCATCAAGAAGACATAACAATCATAAATATGTACACACCCAATGTTGGAGCAGCCAGATTTATAAAACAAACTCTATTAGAACTAAAAAAGGAAATAGACACTAATACTATAATTGCAGGGGACCTGAACACCCCACTCTCAATATTGGACAGATCAACCAGGCAAAGAATTAGCAGAGAAACACAAGAACTTAACAAAACTTTAGACCAATTGGACATGGCAGATATCTACAGAACATTCCATCCAACAACCTCAGAATATTCATTCTTCTCATCAGCACACGGATCATTCTCCAGGATAGATCACATATTAGGACACAAATCAAGTCTCAACAAATTCAAAAAAATTGGAATTATCCCATGTATTTTCTCAGACCACAATGGATTAAAACTAGAAATCAATAATAAACAAAACACTGGAAAGTATACAAACACATGGAAATTAAACAGCATTCTACTTAACGATACATGGGTCCAAGAAGAAATCAAACAGGAAATAAAAAAATTTATTGAAACTAATGAAAATAATGATACATCATACCAAAACTTGTGGGATACAGCAAAGGCAGTACTAAGGGGGAAATTTATTGCATTAAACGCCTACCTCAGAAAAATGGAAGGCTGGCAAGTGAACAATCTAATAATGCGCCTTAAAGAACTAGAAAAACAAGAACAATCCAAACCTAAAGTTAGCAGAAGGAAAGAAATCATCAAGATCAGAGCAGAACTTAACGAAATTGAAACCCAAAAAACAATACAAAAGATCAACAAATCAAAAAGTTGGTTTTTTGAAAAGATAAACAAAATCGACAAACCACTTGCATGGCTAACAAAAAAAAGAAGAGAGAAGATTCAAATAACAAAAATTAGAAATGAAAAAGGTGATATTACAACCGACCCAAATGAAATACAACGAATCATCCGAGACTACTATAAACAGCTATACACCAACAAGTTCGAAAACCTGGAGGAAATGGATAAATTCCTGGACTCACACAAGCTTCCAAAATTAAACCAAGAAGATATAGAAAACCTGAATAGGCCAATAACAATAAAGGAGATTGAAGATGTTATCAAAAAGCTCCCAAAAAAGAAAAGCCCAGGACCAGACGGATTCACAGCAGAATCTTACCAAACATTCAAAGAGGAAATGACACCGATTCTTTACAAACTATTCCAAAAGACTGAAACAGAAGCAAAGCTTCCAAACACATTCTACGAAGCAAACATCATCCTGATACCAAAACCAGATAAAGATATAACCAAGAAAGAAAACTACAGGCCAATATCCTTGATGAATATAGATGCAAAAATCCTCAATAAAATATTAGCAAACAGAATACAACAACACATATGCAAGATCATTCACCACGATCAAGTGGGATTCATCCCAGGGAAGCAAGGTTGGTTCAACATACACAAATCAATAAATGTGATACACCAAATTAATAAAATCAAATGCAAGGACCATATGATCATGTCTATAGATGCTGAAAAGCATTTGATAAAATTCATCATTCATTCATGACAAAGACCCTCTATAAATTAGGTATAGACGGAAAGTATCTCAACAAAATCAAAGCCATATATAATAAACCCACCGCCAATATCATCCTGAATGGGGAAAAACTAAAAGCTTTTCCTTTAAAAACAGGAACCAGAAAAGGATGCCCACTCTCACCACTCCTATTCAACACAGTATTGGAAGTATTAGCCAGAGCAATCAGAATTGAGAAGGAAATAAAGGGCATCCAGATTGGAAAACCATATATGATAAACCCACTGCCAATATCATCCTGAATGAGGAAAAGCTGAAAGCTTTTCCTTTAAGAACAGGTACTAGACAAGGATGCCCACTCTCATCACTCCTATTCAACATAGTTTTGTAAGTACTAGCCAGAACAATCAGAGAAGAGAAGGAAATAAAGGGCATCCAGACTGGAAAAGATGAAGTCAAATTGTCACTGTTTGCAGATGACATGATCCTATATATCGAACAGCCAAAATCATCTA